>NW_026131529.1:0-65714 GCF_903995435.1 Acomys russatus | reverse complement strand
AAACTTTAATTAAAAAAAATCAAGGGACAAAATTCGATCAGTAAGAAAGTTGAAAAATACCACTTACATACCTTCAATAAAGATTAGGCATGAGCCTACCCTTCCACGCATAAAGAAGAAGATTCCCCTTGCTTGATGCACTTTATCCTCATAGACATCACCTCAGATTGGATTACATGTATACCTAAGGGTATGTGGTTGAGTGCTGGAGCACAATACTGGGAGATAAACGCCCCGCATCTTCCTGGAGTAACAATTTTATTCAATGATGAGGAAGTAGGGCAAGTTAAGTAATTTAATAGTAAGTAATTGAGGACATAGTTTCATATTAAAGTGCATACAGAAAAAATTATAGTGCACAATGTAAAGGCTCCCTGAAATTTCATGGGAAAATATGATACATCAAATAAATTTCCCTCATGGCTGGTTATGTAAGCTGTTTGCCCATGTAGCAGGAGAAACAAGAAAGCCATGTGAAGGATTTTCTTTTGCAAGTTCACTCTCTTTAGAAGCATTTTGGGAGAAAGTTTTACCATGCCAGTGTTCTAATAGACTATTTTTCCATAACCATGAATCTTACATCTTGCTCAGCCTTATTTTTAATAGAGCAGAAAGGTTTACTCATGGACAGTTGTTTTCCAGATTTTTAGGATGTGTTCAGTAGCTCATTCTTACTTTTAGCAGCAACCTTTAGCTCTTTCGCTTGGGCTCTGGAGCTGGAGGTTAGGCAAGAACTCCAGCCCCGTCTCCATCCTGTTGAGTTGGTCTTGGGCCCCAGTGTTCCCTGTGGCAGCGAGTAATGCAAGGCAATCAGTTCAGTAGGCACCATTAACACCCAGGGATTAGTAGCCCTCTGTGCAATTGAATGCTCCTAGATGAGTCCCCGTGGTGAACCACCTGCCAGGACACAGCACATCACAGGCAGACTAAGAAGCCAGCAAGAGATTTCCAGCTCAGACCTGAGCTGAGCAATCAAGATAGTTTCTCCCACAATTTACAGCAACTGTATCCTGACCTAATTTCTCATGCCTGCTTCCACTGAACCCTTACATTTTGATTCTGATTTACCCAATACAATTCGTTTCTAAAATGTTATTGGAGGAAATTTCCATTTCTTTATCATTATGTTAGAAAACCTATTGTAGTCCAAGATATTCTTTAAGTTTCTGGTAAATTCTTTGTTAACATTTCATCTTTATTGGAACAGGAGTTGGGGCCTCATATGTGGAAGGGCTGCCTCTCTTTCATATAACAGAAGCAGGCTTTAAGCAACAGCATTGCCTTAGAGCTCCAGGACACACATAGAGCACATACAGAATGCAGCGTACAATCCATGCTTGACCTGCTGGAGGTTATTAGTGTATACAGTGACATAAAATTGCCAACTTGCATGATTAAAAAGTGACAACCATTTTGTTACCAAACAAGACGGACTGACAGAGAACAAATGCATCCTCCTCTACTCTAGCATGTAAAAAACAAATTAAAACTGGTTTCCATATACTAAATGTCAAGCACTGAATGGGTCTCATTTTATCAGCGTCTAGCCTGATGTGATCTGAGATACTACATACGTGGATGGGAAACTCAGACGATGCCTTTCAGCTCCGAGGTGGGCAGCAGCTAGAGCTGCAAATTGAAGAAAGGCAAAGTGACAGAAAGAATACAAGACATGAGGTGCTACAGAAAACCCTCCAGAATCCTCAGAAAGGCTTGCTCAGATATCCATTGAACTTTGTGTACCATATATGTATGGTAGCAAACTTCCTACAGCTGCCCAAGGGTTATCGGGGAGGACTATAGAAATCAGGGCTCAGAATTCATGGGAAGCTGAGAGTGGCGCCCGTTTTCCTCTACTGTAAATTCCCACAAGTCTTAGCATTCTGGGAGAATGATTCAGAACAGTCTTATTTCACGAAGTAGTTATTCCTAGGCGGAATACTAAATTGTTCCCGTATTTAATTTTTTTAAAGAATAAGAAAGAAACAAATCTTGAAAGGAACAATTAAATAGACCAACTATTTCTTAGTAACCAGTGTTCCAGAATAAAACTCATGAATATTTATAGACACACAAAATATCCAGAATTAAACAAAGTAATATTCACCACATCTTGCCTGCAATTAAGGAGCATGAGGAATACAAAGAAGCAGAAAAATGCAAACTACAATTAGAACTTAAAATCAACTAAATCCAACCCAGAGCTGACACGGAGAGGAGAGTTAGCTAACAATGACATTAAAGCAGCAAATGGAACAGCATTTCCAACTACTTCTTAAAAATTGCACAAATTGAGCATCTGAGGTGAAAGTTACAAATCTTTAATGAACAGTATTCTGAAGGCAAGTAATCACAATTCAGACTTCCAAACGGAAAAAGTAATGGAATTGGATACCGAGTAGTAAACACCATTCAAGTGACACATGGAAGACAATATGAGCACAGGGCAAACATCAGTGTCCCTGAACATCCTGCAGGCACCCAGGTGGGTGGTACTAATTTGTGTCAGGACACAATGAAAACATTTGAAAAAATGAGGCTTGATCTCAAAAGCTGTAAGCCCATAGGGTCAAAGAAGTCCAATATGCTCCAAGCAAAAGACATGTAAAGAAAACCATCACAATGTATTTCATAATCAAATAAATTAAAAAGATGAATAAATATAAATATCTTCATACCACCTAGAGAGGACATTAAGTGCAGAGGAACAAAAGTAAGAAAATGGCACTTGCCTTGTTAAAAGCAATGCAAGGAAAAAAAAAAAAAGAACAGAGCAGATTAGTCGAAGGTTGTTAGAAAATGGAAGGGATATTGCCCTGCAAATCAAGAGCACTATACCTAGGAAATGTCTTTTAAAAACAACAGTGGTGAACATGATCAGAATATATTATAAAAATCATAAATAATAAATACAACATAATAAGATACATCACAATAAATAAAAAACATCATAATGAAATCCATTACTATGACCAACTTATTAAATGCTAACACACTAAAATTAAAAGAAAAAACAACAAAGTTGAAATAATTCTGTTTAAGCCTAAAAATGCTAAGAATTCAGATTTACATCTAAGGATATTGAAGAGCCCTCTAAGTGGGATGGAAATGACAATTAAAATAATGACTATATGGCCAAGCCTATAAGAGTTTTTCCTTAATATTTTAATTGCTTTAAAAGAAAATTGATCATGTAAACAAAAATAACAACTCTGCATTAGGAATGTATGAAATATATCAGGAAAATCTAGAATGGCAGTTTAGAGGAAAATATAAATGCATTGTTGTAAATTTGTAAAACATAAAATATTACTTCAAAAGGAGACAAAAAATCTATTTCACTAAAGAGGAGGCCGAAAGTAAGTGACTATAGAATAAATTACCACAAACAGAAATTAAGTGAAGATGATAAATTAAGCCTAACTATATTGATAATTGCATTAAATTTAAAGGCTCCTAATGTTCAGGTTAAAAAATACACTGGTCTATTTTGGAATTTGGTCTGGTACTATGTATTCAAATGCTAAATACTGACCCCCAAGATCTGGTTGCCTCCCTGATGAGTACATTTTTATGTATACCAGCCTTTTTTGTGTGTAAACCTTGCTCCCCAATTTAGAGTTGAGCCTGTAACTGGACAGAAAAGAAGCAGGTAGAGCTTTGGTTCCTGGGTTTGGGGTGATATGGGGTCCATGAGGTGGGGGTGGGGAGTAAGAAGCAAGAGAGAAGGAAGTCACCATGGGGCAGGATGGACCATGAGCATGTGGCCATGAAGGCTGGCCTGATGGAACAGATCAATACAGGCATGAACAATTATGGCAAGTAACCTGTGTAGCTGGGGTGTAGCAAAATAGCTTATAGGGTTGATACCTGCTCAGTTATTGTGCCTTAAAGCTTGTAATAAATCTATAAGGTCTCTGTGTTTTTTATTTGGGAACTAAATGGTCTGAAGTGAGGTAGAAAACCCAGATAGATATTTAAGAGCAAAGGGGGTATAGCGAACCCCCACCCCCAATTTATCTATTGAAACATGGCTAGTAAATGCCTCAGTCAGTAAGAACATTTGTCATACGTAGCATTAGGACCTGTGTTCAGTCTTCCAGCACCATGTAAAGAGCCTGGCGTGTAACCTCAGCAGTTGATGGGGGAAGGGAAGCTCATACTCCAGCGGCTTTTTGGCCAGCTCACCTAGCTGGAAAAACGTTGAGTAGTGGGGGATCCTTGTCACAAGAGAATACATCAGAGAACAATAGTAGACAACTGGCATCCCCTATTGGCTTGTATGGGTGTCCGTAGTTAACACACATATGAACATGTATGCATGCTCAGATACCACAATAAACACATGCATACACCCTACCCCGCCTCCCCACACACAGAGATTCACAGCTTAGAACATTTGAGAACAATATAGTTCTCAGTTATCTCCACAAAGATATTATCATGTTACCAGACTCAGAAAAATACATTAGAAAGAAAACCCACAGACCAACTTTGCTTAACATATTATTAATAAATCAAAACTTAATATACGCAGGAGAGGAACTGCAGAGATAATGTCAGGAAAGCGGGCTTGTTTAACATCTAGTCATCAATGCAATTCTGTATGTCCATAAATTTGAAAAGCAGAACTAACTGCAGGATCGTGCACTTGATTCAGAAACTTGTATTTGAGAAAATCTGGCATATGTGCTTGGTAGCTACTCTTAGCAGAAGGTTACAGGTAGCTTCACACTTAATGGTCAGAGATAAAAACATCCTTCCCTTTGAAATTGTTTGTCCACTTTTCTATGCAACATTGTACTGAAGGATTTTAGCCATTTTGATTAAAAAAGAAAGAGAAATAAAGCCACTGAACAGTATGAATGGAGAAGTGGGTGAAAAGTATTTGATTTATAGATGACATGATGGTTTTGTTAGAAAATAGGATGTGAGGTACATAAAAGATAGAACTAATAAGGGAGTTTGGAAAGTTTGTAGGTCACAAGATGGAAATAAAATATTAACTATATTCCTAAGCATTCCCTTTGAATTAGAGATGGTTTTTTGATAAAAACCCGACAAATGGATTCTTCAATTATGTAGAGCTACAAATGAGCTCTCATAGCCAAAACAATTTTGAAAAGGAACAAGATTTACAATAAAGCAAGCATCAAAATAGCCTCATGTCAACACTGCAAGAGACAAGTAGGTAAACAGAGAAGATGGGTTTCAGAAAGAGACCTTCATATCATGACCCTTTGTTATAATCAGACACAAGAAAATGTACGAGGCTGAGATAACTGGTCACCAATATGTGAGATAAATCCATACAGTTCCAAATCCCACAGAAAACTAATTCAAAGTGGATCACAGAAAGAAATATAAAACCTGAAACTAAAATGTCATGAACAAAAATTTTTGTGAACCTGAATTATGCAAAGATTTCTTTGACAGTGTTCCAAAATTACACTGCACTAACAAAAGGAAATAAATAAGTTGCACTTAATCTAAATTAAAAACTTTTCTTCTTGAAAAGCATTGACAGCTGGGTGAAGGTGGCATGTGACTTTAATCCTAGCACTCAGGAGGCAGAGGCAGATAGATCTCTGTGCTTTACAGAATGAGTTTCATGATAGCCAGGGTTACACAGAGAAACCCTGCACAAAGAAACAAAACAAATAAGCAAGCAAAGAAGCAAAAGCAAAACAAAACAAATAAAAGTAAATGAAAAGAAAGTCACTAATTATTGCAGAAAGTGACAACCTCACACTTGGAAATGGCTGATAATAGGTTTGCATCCAGAATAGAGAAAGATACAGCAAAAGCGAGAAATAAGAAATACTTTTTAATCTGAGCAAATTGCTGAAATACTTTTTCAAATATATACAAAGAGACACGATACTAAAATAACACAGTAAAAGTGAATTCACTCATTGGCATAGGACACAAGGAAACCATGAAATGGGCAGGCAAATGGATGGAACGAGAAATGATAATTCTGAGTGAGCTAAGCCAGACCCAGAAAGGCACACATGGTATATACTGACTTATAAGTGGATATTAGCCACAGAATACAGGATAGCCACACTACAACACACAGACCTAAGGAAATCTAAATAATAAGGAGGGTCCTAGGGAGGATGCTTAATTCTCATTCTGAAGGGCAAATAGAATAGACACTGGAATTTAAGAGAAGGAACAGAATGGGAGCCTACCACAGAGGTCCTTTGAAATACTCCACCCAGCAAGGGATCAAAGCACATGATGAGACTCACAGCCAGACATTGGTGTGGAACACAGGGAGTCTTATGGAAGAGTTGGGGATAGAAGGATCTGGAGGGGACAGGAGCTCCACAGGGAGACCAATGGAGCCAAGAAATCTGAGTGGAGGAGTGGGAGGTTGTGATGCAAAGACTGATGCACCAACAAAGGACCATGCATGGTGAGGACCTAGACCCTCTGCAGCACAATCTCCTTGTGGGTCCCCTACTATGGGGAATAGGGACAACTTCTGACATGGACTCTGGTGCCCACAGGTTGATCACTTCCCCCTGGGGAAGAGGATACAGGCTGTCCAGATTAGACTTGATAGGCTCAGGTATGGCTCCCCTTTCTGAGGACTATGGGAGGGGGAGGGGGAGGGGCGGCAAGGGAGGGGGCTACAATCAAGATGTAAAGTGAACAAATTAAAAAAAATTTTTTAATTAAAATGAATTCAGTCATTATAATAAACTATTATATACCCACTGGGAGAAAGGCAGCTACATGGAATGGTAGCTTTATTGACAAGTTTGATGTGACGCACAGAAAATTTCCTAGGAAAGATCAAAATCAATATGCATTAATAAGGATATGGAAAAAACAAGAAATCCCCTATGCTTATAGTAGATGTTTTAAGTGTCATCATCAGTTTGCAAATGTTCAGACGTTCCCTAAAATCTTAAACTATCAGATGGTCCAGCCATGTCACTCCTGGGTATTTACCCACCAGGGAGAAATGCATAAATCCTAACATGTATTTGTACATTCGACAGGTAATTGAACAAGTGAATTGTAGTATATCTACACCTTACATGAATGAGTATCACTCAACAATACTTGGGCTGAGCAATAGAAATTTGACTAAAAGGGAGTATGTATTTTTAAGCTTATTGTAAACCATGGAAAATGCAAGCAAAGCCATACTTTATGTGGATGAGAGATTACCTAAGGGCAGACGAGGAAAGTGATGAATGGGAGGGATCACAAAGAACACAAAGGACATAAAACCGTTTTAGATGAAGGTTGTGCTCATGGTATGATTGTGATGAGGACTGCATGAGTTTGCACCTGTTTCAAAACTTTATAGATGTGTGCAATTGGTTGTACATAAATTTCTATTTTAAAAGGGGAAATTTATTCATTTTGCTTGCAAGTTTCTTATAAAAATGTTTTAATGAATAACTTTTTAAAATAAAATATTTTTTAAAATTCAGAAAGAGTACAACTCCCTACATTGAATGCAAGTCCCTACGTGGAGCACAATTCTATCTGGTACTTATTCTTTTCCATTTTTTATATCTTGGATATATTCATTGAACTATATCATTCTTGGCTTCCTACACCATGGCCACATGTGCAGAGTATATGCAATAAACTATAGGAATTCTTCTTTAAAATAATTTTTTTTGTCTCAGATTCCCATGCACTTTGTTATTCCTGCAGATAAAGCTTGGTATTTAAACCCATTTTGTCCTCACTTCACACCTTTAGTTCCCAGTATGACCTCATGCCCACCTTCAGTCAGAAATATTTTTGCTGGCCACATTTTCAAAAATACAAAAGTTTTCCTGCTCACCCAAAGCTACAGCTGGTAATTGACTTCAAGAGCAAAAGTACCGCACTTCTGTGCTCCCTACATGGCCTTACGGAGGACTCAGTGATGCACGTGGAAAGAAAGTGTGTCAGAAAGTGACAGAAATTGGGTTCCATAAGAAAAGGCTGATGAAAACCTACCATGTATGTATGATATGGAACAAGAGCTAATATAAGAAATCCCGGGAGGTCTGTGGGTATTCTGAGAGTAAGTATCCATATAGTGCAATTTCAGAACCTTAAAAACAACAACAAACCAGACAAATGGAAAGATCTACTGCGTAACATCCAAAATCCATGGGATCTGCTCAGAACCATTGTAAAAACTGCCTGAGAATGGTTGGTAATCTGACATGTAAAAACACCAAGTAACAGACCAATTGTGATACTGGATGAACAAGATTGTTTGTGAGAGGAACCATTCTCTTGATAAATTATCATTGTCCATCCAGTGTGATGTACTCATGGGCCCTGAGTATGCCAGCTTAAACTTCACACTGATACTTTCAGAGAGAGAATATCAGGTCCTTTTTAAAAAAAAGTATAGTGGAATTGAAAGATATTGAAAAGAGACTCAAGTGAATTAAGATATTTCTAAATTGATAAACTAGCTCACAAAGGCCTCATAGAAAATGTGGCCCAGTGATAGAAGATTTATTAAGGGTATTTGAGAATGTATATCCCACTAGTACAGGTAAGAGCATCTTTGGAGTCCTAGTCCTCAGAAATATATTCAAGCATTCATTGAAGTTGACTAGGCAGAGAGGGGAAATGAACTGCCCAAGTACAAATGGTGAGCCTGTGTTTGGTATCAAAGAGAAGACATTAACTTGCTCATATTAAGATAGTTTCCCCCTGTTGCATAGAAAAAGGATAAAACATTTGCAATATGACATAGGCCCAAGATGTTATTAGAATGACAATAGCTGGCCAGCTTATATCTGGTAGTTTTAATTTAAATGACAAAATCCATTGCATAGTCTGAGAACTTAATGGGATGATAGTTACAGGATGTACACAAAATTTTGATAGCATCAGGTTAATGCTTTCAACATTGTCTTGAATATTTCAAAACAAACTTTAAGTAATTATTTTTTAAAAAACTTTTTTTATTAATTTATTCTTGTTACATCTCAATGTTTATCCCATCCCTTGTATCCTCCCATTCTTCCCTCCCTCCCATTTCCCCTTATTCCCCCCCCAATACTGTTCCTGAGGGAGATTACCTCCCCCTGTATATGCTCATATAAGTAATTATTTTTTAATTTTATTGTGTTTGTTATGTAACTATGCTGAAATTAGATACTAATTTAGATCTTCCTTTGTATGTACTACAGATGGTCTGTTTTTGTTCTTTGAGGCAGAAGGGGACAAGGAGGAACAGAACAAAAGAGAAAGATCTACTAATGGTTCTTGGCTGAATCCATGGGAAGGCATAGAAATAGAATGACCTCTCCCACACAGACATGACATAGTTCTTAGTGGAACTGTAAAATTGCAGTAAGAGGAATGTCTAAGTAAAATACATACACTTACAGCACAATAAAAGTCCCTATGTTTCATAGGTTTCTATTTTCCAAAAGAAAATTTTTAGTAAATATGAACAGCTGTTGCCTTTACTTAGGTGGGTTTTATATGGAACACATGCTATAGCTTTGACAATATCCTCAGGCACAGCAAAGGACAATCCACGGCGCTGATGACATTGACTGCTCTGTGAAGGGTAATAAATTGGTCTTGCTCCCTTTAAAACATATTTTCCTTAAATTGTGCACACACGATTTACTACTAGCAGCAAGGTTAGACTGTGGAACCAGTGTTGGCTAGGCAACACACAAACTGTAGTTTCTAATCCAGGGGGTGAAAAGGGCACAAAATTTTACATCTATCTTTCTACTCTTACTTTTTCCTTCCAACATATGTAATAGAAAAATATCTTAACATAAAACTTGATTTGGGGCTAGAGGCATTAATAAGTACTTGCTGCTCTTCCAGAGACTTATATTTGGTTTCCAGCAGCAGTGTGGAGTGGCTCAGAACCTCCTGTAATTCCATCTCCAGTGGATCCAGCATCCTCTTCTGGGCCCCTCCAGCCCTGATACACACATGGCAGACACACAGACATACTCACCTGTATAAGGAAAATATGTATAGTTACACATATAAGTAAAAACAAATCTTTAAAATGTATTTGTTTTATTTTTTCTAACACGTATTTGCAATGATAAGGTATTAATAATCTGCATTGTAGCATTGACTTCTAGAGCCCATATCTTTTCATTCTTTCACTGTACCACGACATGAGAACATTGCAAAAGCTATTGCCCAGAATGCTTTGCTGAATTTTTGTCATTCTTTGTGTCAATGGAGATACCAAAGACTTCACAACTTCTGAAGTGTACTTAAAGGTCCCTAAAAAAAAAAAAAACCTACTTCCCACACTGGTGAACTACAAACACCCAGGACTGTGACATCATCACCTCCAAGAGCCCCACCTCCCACCCCAACTTCCACCTTACCTTAGGGAAGCTTATCATCACACAATAGTGATTGACTTTTGTGGTTATCTATTGGGCTAGTGCTTTATAAATGAACATTGTTTTGGCTATAACATTTTCAGCTTTTATTATATACTGGATAGTTCTCTTAGTTTATTTCATTTTCATTTCGTGGGCTAAATAATTGATACTGTAGGTACATGCACACTGTTTTAGTTAAGGTTTCTATCTTTTACAAATGGTGAACCAATACTGATTCACTACAACTAAAATGTATATTCAGAGTTTCCATATCCATAGATTTTTTTCCTCAATGCCTTCTTTGTGTTTCAGGATTCAATACATTTCTTTCTTTTTAAAATTTGATTAATTTATTCAGATACATCTCAATTGTTATCCCATCCCTCATATCCTCCCGTTCCTCCTCCCTCACCCTTTCACCCTATTCCCTTCCCCTATGTCTGTGACTGAGGGGGAACCTCCTCCCCCTCTATATGTCTCATCTTGGCAGCCTGCTATCCTTCTTCTGAGTACCACCGGGCCTCCCCATCAAGGGGATTTGGTCCAATATGGAGGCACCAGAGTTCATATGAGAGTCATTCCCCGCTCTCCACTGAACTGTGGAGAATGTCCTGTCCATTCATGCATTTCTGGGTCTAGAACTTTCTCAGCTGTCAAGTCTCCGCTTCGATTTGTTTGCAGTAATTTAATCAACGCTACTGCACTGCGTTTGATTTGTTCTCTCGATTACCCTGGAGTTAAAGGTGTTTTGGAGGCTGACCCCAAAGTAAGATGCCATTCTCATTGAAGCAATCATGGTTGTATGTTATCTATGTTACCTGTCACTCTTGCTTCGACACGCTGCTTTCTCCACTTAGAGCTAATCCCTTCCCACTCTGTCTCCGCAGAAGGAAGGGCATTTAGTCATTAAGTTCTCTGAGCAGAGAGCCGTGCTCCATCTCCTTGAGAAGGGGTAACTGTGCCAATTATTTTGAATTTTTCTGAGTGAGAAATTTGTAATTTGTACCCATTTGTTTACATCCTATCTGCTCATATCAGGACAGACCTAGAGACATTTAATTTACCATCTAGGCTATAACATCGCTCTACTGTTCTTCTCAACCTGTTTTGCTTTGGAGATTAGTTCTTTAAGTTGGTCTTCATCTTGCCATCTCTTTTAATCATTGGTTAGAGGGCTTCAAGGAGAAGGACGATGCTGTACTTATATTTGTTTGTGCATGCGGAGGTGAAGGTTGATGGCAGTGCCTTCCTCAATCATCACCCTCCCCACTTTAGTACAGGGTCTCTCATTGAACCTAGAGCTCACAGATTCCTGAGACCCACTGGAGAGCACGCCTCAGGGGATTTGTCTCCACAGACCTTGTTTTGGGGTTACAAGAGCATGCTGTTGCACCCAGCTTTTTATGTAGCTGTGGGAAATCTAAACTCAGGTGCTCTTGCTTTCAAGGCGGTCACCTCAGCCACAGAGATATCTCCCAAGCCCCTATAGACTTCTTTGGCTAGCATTTCCATATTTTATAGCAAAACACTACAGGATCACCTTGTATATTTTTTTCTCTAACCTTATCAGTCAATCCCCCCCGCCCCCGAGCCCACAGCTCCTTTCATTGGAGGATATTACCTGTTGATACTAAAATATCAATTATTCTAGGCTCTTTCAGCTGACAAAAGCAAGGAAGTTGTGCTTGTATTATCACAATGTATAAATACACATATGTGGGCTTATAAATAGTTCTGGATGTGACCACCTGTATCCTTATTGAATGGTACATGACTTCTTTCTATTAACATCATAGCATAATCTTAACTCTTGCTTATATATAAATTCCCATTAAAATATTGAGCAAGGTGGTTCCCATCACCTACTTAATTGTGCACCTGCAGTATACATATACAGTAGGATTGAGAAGTACCAGCCTGTACAAAGTCAGGAAAGCCTTATAAACTGAGTACAGTACTTGCCATTTTCCTTTCATTTCAGCTTCACTGGCTTTTCTCATCCCCAGATGGTGTGTGTCAGTTACCTCTTTTTTCCCACTCCCTTCAGTTAGATTGTTTCATATGTGTGTAATGCAATTAGATTGCTCTAACACACTCTGCATTTCATCCTGGGGTCCTCATATCTTGTAAATGGTTTTTCTTATGTTTTATAGTTTAATATTCACTCTCTGTGCTGTAAAATACTATGGGTTTTGACAACTGCATGGTATCATGTATTTATTGTGAAAGAATACCATAGAATCATTTTTGCCACCCTAGAAATTCCCACCCTCCCATCTCATGAAATCACACACAACTGTTTGTCTTTTTTACTGTCACTATAGTTTTGCCTTTTCGAGAATGTTTGAATCAGAGTGAAATAGTATGTTTTAAGTGACATACTGGCTTTTCTCACTTAAATATGCATTTGTGATTCATTCATGCTGTTTATGATTTGGAAATCCTTCTTATTGATAATTGATATAAAATTATGCATACAGTATAGTAACACATAGTACATAATAATAAAGAAATCACAGTTTATATATGTATTCATTTACCATTGAAGAATGTCTTTATCATTTCAATTTTTGAAAAGATACAAATAAAGTTGCATGAAGACAAGATGTTTTAAATTAATTGAGCTATACCTAGGACTACGATTGCAAGATTATATGGTTAGACAAATACTTACGTTTGAAAACAGATATGAGCTACTTCCAAATTTGCTATATTACTGTATTTATTCCTATGAGCTGTGAATAATTTTGTTGTTGTTCATCTTCATGATTAGCTTCTATTGTTAGCTGTGTTTCAGTTTCACTGTGGTCTGAAAACATGCCATCTGCCTTAAATTAATTTAAATACATGTGAGTGTGGTTTGTGAATCAGAATATTATCTATTTTCCACCATGTGAGCTTGAGAAGAACATACTCTTTTGTGGTTGCAAAGGGTGTGCTACACACATCAATGACACCAGGCTGGTCAATAGTGTTTTTCAGGTCCAAGCCACCATTAATGATGCTCTGTCATGCTTGACCAATCAGTTACATGTAGAGTTTTGTTATTTTCAACTATACAAGCAACTGTGGATATTTCTTCTCTCAGTTTGATCATTTTTGCCTCCCCCATGTTTTGAAATCAACATTAGGTATATGGAGTTAGAATCATCTTTTTTCTCAATCAATGATTTAATCAGTACCTCTCTATCCCTGATAACTGTCTTGAAAGAAAATCTCCTTTGTTTGCAGTTAACATTCTGTATACATTTTTTATTTGATTACTATTCCTCCTGTTTGATGTTTTTCACTCTATCACACTGCTGTGATGTTATCTGTGGCCTTATATTAAAGTGGATTCATAGTTGGCATTATGAAGCTTTGAGTAAGATACAGTTGAGTTCATTTTTATATACTAAAAAAATGTATTTAATTAATACATTTACACAATCCACATTTAAAATGATTATATTATTGGATCAATAGATATTCATATTTGTATTATGATTGTGTTTGGTTTTCATTACTGTTTGTCATGTGTTCTTAACTTATTGGCTTTAATTGACCATTTTATTTGATTTCACATTACTTCCTCTCATAAAATACCAACTGAAACTCCTTTAAATGCTTAGAAGTCTCTATAAAGCCTAAAATGTGTATTCCTACCTTTATTGACATCTATCTCATTGACACACAAATACAGTAGTGGTGTACATAGGTTTTCAGATGGTATGTGCTGTCACATAATATCACAGTGGTTTGTCATTTCATAAAGTTGTTGCTTTTACAGTGCAGTGAGTGTTTTAGACTGACTTTCTGGAGAAATTTTAAATAGTGTGATGCAATAACATTATCCACTGTGATTGGTTTTTATCCAACAGTTCATGTTTGGTTTCTGGCTGGTGGGAAGGTTCTAGAAACTTTAAACAAAGGTCTACTAGAAGAAACCAGGTCACTGGGAGTTGGTATTTGGGGTCTCTGTATTGTCCTTGGACCTTCTTGTTTCTCTCTTCATTCATTTCAGGGCGACCATCATATGACTAATGTTTGCTTCTGCTACCATGATGGTCTTCCTCACCGCAGCCCCTGAATCAGCAGAGATGACGTACTGAAGCCATCCTCCCATGTCACTTGTCATAGCTGGTAAAACGTCTGAGCAACACAGTTCACATTCAACACATCTCCAGATAGTATTTTCCTCTTTACATTGGATATGCTTGGTAGCTCTGCCAAAAGTCAATTGACCATTAATAAATGAATTTATTTCAGAACTATTTTATTTTGTTACATTTTTCTATTTTACTTATTCTTATGTATTTGTTAAGACTGAACCTCAAGTTTTGGGCATAATTGTCAAGAAATCCACCACTGTACTACAATCACCGTCTTTAAATATCTAGTTTTATTCTGCGTATTCTAAAAATGTATGTATTTGTTTATTTACTTATTTATTTATTCACTTTACATCCTGGTCATAGCCTACTCCCTCCTCTCTTCCCATTCCCACCCTCCCTTTCTCCTCACCCCTCCCCTATTCCCCAGAAAAGGGAAGCCTCTCACGCCATTTATTTTTATCACATTCTTTTCCATTTCTAACACTTTCTTCATTTTGCTCTGAAGTTCTCTCTCTTTTTTTTCTTTCCTCCATACCTCATTATTTGTTTCATTCTTAAAGCTTTGATTACATTAGTTGTAATCTTTGAATTTTTGTTTGATAGTTCTGACAGTTATGCCATATTCAGTGTGGATGCGTACTTTACTTACATAATCTCTATTTTGCTATAATTCTTAGCAGGTTGTATAGTTTTGGAATAAAAGCTTGATTTTTTTCCCATGGCCTTTCTTTCTGAACTGTAACCATAACAACTTAGAAATACTTCCCAGAAATATTTTCCTCCTTAGGCCATGGGAAATCCAATCACAAGTTTATTCAGAATGTTGCCTCCTTATCCCTTATCACCACGCTAATGGTCTGCAGTGTGACAGTGAGCTCTTGAAGAAGGAGCTGCAAGACAGACCCTCTAAAAAGCATATAATGAAGACCAAGGTCCACAGAGGAGACAAAGGTGATGTGAACAAAACATGCTACCACAGCTGGATCAGCATCAAAATTTACAGCACTAAATACCTGTTAGCCTCGATATTTATTACAATGCATGTAGAGTCAACATTTCAAAGCATAAAACTTAGACACATAGTAATGTAACTCAGAGGTGGAGAAAAGAAGGAAAGAAGGGAGGGAAGGAGAGATGAGAGGGGAGGAAGAGAAGGAAGGAAAGTCACAGTGTTCACAAGCAAGTCACATATAGGACTGTAATTTCCCCCGCCACTTCAGACTGAAAGGCCATGATTTTCCTGGAAGCTCAGCTCTCTGATGGGTCCAGGAACTATAGTCGCTTTTCAGCATGGCCAACTTCTTATTTGGAGGGCTGGAGTAGTGAGTGACTTCCAAGCTTTTTTCATTCCAATGCTAGCTGCAGAAGTATTCACAGGGTAATAATTTGAAAGTCAATGCCCAAAAGAAACAACATAATAAATTCTCACATATCCTATACACTATTGACAATATTATTGTTGACTACACATGGTATATTATTAACAAAACACATGTGTATATGTTGTGGTATGGATGGTATATATTAAAATTATATTATATAAGTATATATAAGATATATAAGTTATAGATATAAATACAATATATATGAGATACATATATCTCAGAGGCCTCCTTTCTACCACTGTGTCCTACCTTCGTTTTTAGAAGTTATGATTGCTCCTAACTAAATGGAAATAATTAGAAAATATTTGATTCAGCAGAGTGTGTTCAGCAGGATTAAACCATGTTAACTATAGGAATAAGTTTTGATGTGCAGTCACTCTAGGCTGAGGACAGGCCTTGGGGCACCTACCAAGCCCTTATACTTCTTGCTTAGTCTTTAAATGAATTACAATTACCCACACAACCCACGACCAAGATTGGGGTTATTTTTAAATGAAATGGAGGGGGGTTTTGTTTTTGTTTTGTTTTTATTAGGGGGTCAAACTTTGAGCAGCTGGGAAACATACTTTTCACGAACAGACTTCAAATAAAGAGATATTTAGAAAGACAAAGAAATCTTTACTACCAAGTGAGTATGCCAAAACCATGTTGTGACATATGGCACTGCACTGTATTGTCTTCGAAAATACCAGCCTCCTGAGACACAGTTCATAGGTATTAATCATAGCTGTAATTAGTGATGATGTGGGCTAGGGTTCTTGAGTACCCTCTGTACTCAGTGAACACAAGTAATCAAAGTGTCTTCCTTCTCCTACCCAGGTGCGGCCTGACAAAGTCCTCTCTATAACTGGCTTCACAACCATTGATTCTCAGCACTTGTCACACACGTCTCCAGGCATGAAAGATGGAAACAATATGTTTTGAATTTTTCTCCAAGTGAAAAACTTTCTTCTTTGATTCTAGCTTTTTGGCCCGGTATGTAAGAAAACTAAAGTTAAAAAGTAAAATAAAATAAACCCTGAGCCTATCAAATGAAGCTACCAAGTCCATGTCTAACTGGAATGCCCAGCAAGAATATGGCAGGCTTCCTTGAAGGCATACTTCTGTCAATTCTACCACACAAGCAAGAGTGATATGAGATCATTGGGTCCGTCCCTTCTACTCCAGAAATGTTTGATTCGGTTCTGTTAGAAGTAATTAATTTAAAATACATTTTAAATTAACAAAAACATTGCAGTTTGTTTTCTGTTGTAGTGGTAAAACATTGATCAAAACTACTATGGAGATATAATTGTTTATTAGAGCTTATGTGCTATATCCATCATTGAGGAGAGCCGTGACAGGAACGCAGCACAGGAGTGTGAAGCAAGAACGGTGGAGGATGTTACTGGCTTGCTCCCAAGCCTACCTTCAACAACATTTCTTATATACCGCTAATGCAGATGCCTAAGGATGATACTGTCCACAATGGGATAGTTTTTTCTACATTTATTAGAAATTAAGAAATGCTCCAAAGATACCCACAGATCAATCTGATAGAGCTAAACCCTAAATTAAAGGTCCTTCTTCTAAAGGATGTCAATAACAACCAACACACACACACAAACTATATAGATAGATAGATAGAGATAGATAGATAGATAGATAGATAGATAGATAGATAATAGATAGATAGGTAGATAGATAGATTATATAGGTAGATAGATAGATAGATGATAGATAGATAGATGATAGATAGTCTGCTGTGTACATATTCACATATGCCTGAGTTGTGGGTGCAAAGATTGATTTTATAATACTCCAGGCTACTGTCTCTAACTATTTTGACCCAACTTGCCTAAAAGCAGTCACTACTGAGACCTTTTCAACAGAAAGGAATTTTGGCTGTTTGTGCAATATGACTGACAAAGCGCTGGGGCACCCCTGGCTATGATTTCAGTGAAATCTATTGACTCAACATAAACAGGGTAGCTGAGCAAGACTCACAGGAACAAGATGAGGAATGAAGGAAAAAAACGGATTCTGTCATGCTACCCTGGTAGGAAAGCTGAGTGTGGGCAGAATGCACCTTTCCAACATGGACAGTATGCACATTTCCAACATGGACAGTGTAGTCTCTTGTGGAAAGATGAGCCTTGAAAGCATCTTAAGCTGCTTGCTATTCTTCATTGGCCTATGGTGAGTCCTGCTTCTAACATCTACCGAGATTAAAATTTTAACCTGATTAAACTCACTGTGGTTCTTTCCCTCCTTAGCTGTCACTAGCCATTTAGAAATGTTTAGAGACTGCTAAATGAAGTTCATGGTTGATTTGAAACATCTGATCAGTGCTGAGCTTGGTATGGACTTGAGTTGATTATTGATCACATGTCCTCACAGAGAAGGGAAGTGAGTCTCAATTCGATCCATGGGATGATTTCATAAAGTATGGTATTTTCCCTAAATATATGTTTTCATAATTTGGGGGAGTTTTCTCTTTCCAAGCCCACTAAATGTCCTCATGGCTTATAACATGAAGCCCGTACTGTGTATCATGCAGCTTGTGGTCTGTGGCCCACTTGTGTTTCTGTAGTTCTCTGTTCTCAAAACAGTTCAATTATTTAAAATTCCTTTAACTCCTATATTCATGAGCTATATTCTGGGAAAAAATATCCCTACACCTATTTTCTTACCTGACAATATTTTTCTTTCTCTCTATAAATGCTCCTGAAATAAATATCCCAGCTAATGGAAGATACTGAATGCTTTTTCTATATTCTTTCAGAATTCTATCCTTTCCTCTGTCCCAGAATCCATCGTAGAATAATCATCTATTGTGTTTTGGGTTTTCATCAGAGGTGTGCTTCTTGAGGCTAGGAACCAGTGTAGATGGCCAAGGATTTCCATGACACTGTGCTACCAAAAGAGAAAGTTTATGGAGAGATTGCAGGGAAGTCATTACCATAGGGCTCACCTTTTCTAAAGAAAATCCACTGGAGTCTGCTCCTGTGACTTTCTAGTGAGCATTTCACTGGTGTAGTCTCTCTCAAAATCAAAGACCAGAGAAACCACTCATGCAAAGGTCTCCCACACAGAGCTTGGTGTCTCAACATACCTGTGAGTAACTTCTAGGTAAGGAACACTTACTGCCTCCTAAGGAAGACCATTCTACTCCCACATGCGTCTCTCATGATATCGTTTCTGTTTGTTTATTGTTTAATAAGAAACCAAAATCTTGTTTTCTCTCTTTCTTAAGAATATTTATTTATTTATTGTGTGCATTGGTGTTTTGATTGCATATACATTTGTACCAGGGTGTCAGATCCCCATGAACTAGAGGTATAGACAGTTGTATATCGCCATGTGGGTGCTGGAAATTGAACCCAGGTCCTCTGGAAGAGCAACCAGTACTCAACCAGTGAGCCATCTCTCCAGCCCCAAGTACTGTTCTCTTAATCCAGACTCTTTACCATCTTGGGGTTAGAATTCATGTAATAAATACTTAAAGTTAATGTAATCTCACATAACAAATCATTAAATATTTGTAATCTAAAAAGTTATTTTAATTTTTATTTCTTTTTTTTTTTTTCATTCTTTTGAAAATCTCTTAATAGAATCGAAGTAGGAAGTGAATAATTGTCCAGGATAAGTGTGCCCAGGTGTTTTTGGGTCCCTTGGATAGAAGAAGGAGTGATGAGCTCTTGTTGCCTGCGAATGTTATGCCAGTAGACGGGCACCAGAGCTCCTGGAAGCCTAAGGTTTGGAGCTGTGATCAAAAGCTCTAGCCGCTGAGACATGAAGAGCTTTGCTTACTAGAGCTGCTCTGAATTCCCTGAGATTCTGCTATTTAATGGATTTTGCTGACCTATCTTCTGCTTCCCTATTTGAGGGGCATCTAAGCGTCTGTGATCTGATGAACTTGCTGCCTTGGGTAATCAGCCCTCACAGCTCTTCTAACCCCAACTTTTAACTATTTGCCTTTTATATCGCTGGTCCTCACCCTCAGAACCACCAGGAAGGCAGAAAGAACTGCTGGTCCAGTTCAGGAAGTCAGAGAACAGCTATAGCGGTGTTGCATACTACCTCAAATTACTAACATGGGAAGCTATTATACTTTGATCTCTTACTGTAGCCTAGGTTGGCCTTGAATAGTAGAGAGCTTCTTAAATCACCATCCCAAGTGCTTACAACTAAGTTGTTATTTGAATAGCCCTTTTATAACCTGTTCTTCTTATTCAGTTAAAGAATTTCTTCTTTTTCTCCCCCTCTTTCTCCTCCTCTTCCTCCTCCTCCTCCTCTTCATGTGTATGTGTGCACAGTGTGTATTTGCATGCACAGGAATGATTATCTCTGTGGCTATCTGCAGCTGATGTCTATATTATTCCTCAGTTATTCTCCATCTTATTCATTGGGTGAGGTCATTCAGTTCTCACTGATGCATCCAATCTAGCTAACCTACCTGCCTTGATGCTCCCTTGTCTCCATCCCCAGCCCTGGGATTATTGCAGGCTGCCACACTCACCCAGCATTAATGTATGCTCTAAGGATCTGAGCTTCATACCTCATGCTTGGGCAGCAGGTGCCTTAAACACTGAGATATCTCCTTAGCTCTGAATCCCTACTGCTTATGAACATTGATCACAGCAAATGTCCATGCCATTCTGCTGCCCTCCTCTTGATGTACTCCTGTGTGGAAAAGCTCTCTTGCCAGTGTTGTGGCCAGGGTGTATACAACATGAGAAAGAATAGGCTCTGACTCCAGTGGGGAAGGACTACTGAGAGCCAGTCTCTCATCAGAAAAACACATTATCCTTTCAAGTTAATTAACTTATTTACTATTGGCGTTGGAGACACCCATGCAAGGTGTGGATATAGAGGTTTTGAGGCCCACTTCTGGAGTTGCTTCTGTCCTTCTTTTTTTTACATGAGTTTGGGGGATGAAACTCCACCCTCTAAGGCTTCTATCCAACTGCCTTGTCGTACTGAGCCGTCTCACGAGCACTTACCTCATTTAGCTCTTGGTTGGTTGTTTTCAGCTGACCAAGCCCCCGTGTCATTGTGAATGAAGTGCTGACAACAAGGTCTACCCCTCTATTCTTGCTCTGGTCAACGTTTTGAATCAGTATGCAGCATTTTCATTTTAATCCAGTCGCTTTTTCCTCTCTGGTCTGAATGTTTATCAACCTCCTCAAAGTACACAGAATACTTTTTAATAAAAGAAAGTTTTGACATAGATTATAGAAATGATTCGATGGCATTTATAATACTTGGAACTTTATGTGATATGGAATTTTAATAAATTATTTTTTACTTTCATGTGATATTCACATTTGATAATTAAGATTTTATATTTTAGGAGAAGACTAAGACAGTTTACTCCTCAGAAACAAACATAGTCACCTTATATTCAGGATGCAGAAGCAGTCTCCTCAGAACCTGTTTAGTTTGGTATTTAGGTACTTTTTGCTTACCTCATATTGATAGGATAATTACTAATATAGTGGAGTTTCCTGTCTTCTTTGGTCTGTGTATGTAGTGTGTGTGTGTGTGTGTGTGTGTGTGTGTGTGTGCGCGCGCGCGTGCGCACGTGTGTATGTAATGACTACCTAGGGACACAAACATGGGAAATGCATTCTGGATAAATAAGGATTTCTTCAGCAGAGCCTTTGGAGGTTTATAGGTGTTTACCCTGGCACATTTCTATAAGATACTGTTTGAACTATGTATAGTGATTCTGCTAACATGTTACTAAAACAAATCAGGTTTTAATCCTTCTGGGATTATTTTAAGCTAAAAAAAAAAAAAAAGACAATAAAAACAATGAAATCTTTCATTAGTTAGAAAAAAAGATTATATTTTGATAAGATTCTAGATGACTTAATTTTGCAGTCTTTCTAGTGACATCTAGACACCCTAGATGAAACAAGTCCATAATAAAGTTAAGAAAAACAAATACTCTCCCATATTAATTCACATATTTAATAAACCCTTAGTGAGCATGTCTAGACTGTACAGGTAGATGATGAAAAGAAGAGAACAAGACATTTTTCTTCTTATAATGTCCCAATGGATTAAGAAAGATGGGAGTAAAAATATAGCCCCACCCTAGTCATAGTGATACTCAGTGGAGTAATTTTTATGATTCTATTTGAGTCTTTTAAATCTTTCATTTTCTCCTTTTTCTTTCCTCATTGGGGCACCAGGAACAATCTGTGGTAGGAAAACAAACAAACAAAACATGATATTCAGTTTCTTTCTGGCTTTTGTCTGCAAAGGTCGAAAGTAATGGATCATTTTAGGGGAGGTGTGAAGGAGAGAGACATCTCCTAGAAAGTCAAGGGCAGTGGCTTTTCTAGAGAGTGAAAGCTTTCCTAGGAATAGAATAGACTCTAGCAGAGGGTGCCCTTGGAAGCACCCTACAAAGAAGGTAAGTTCCCCAGAACAAAAGGCATCCCAATCTCCAGGCCTGCGGGATGCAGAAACAGCATCCATGTTGCAGGGCCACCAGCCTGCTCTGGATCAGGATCTAAAGTAATGCCGTCCAGCTCCACTTTCATACAAGGATAGCAGATTAAATAAAGGGAGTATCTTAGGCACACCTAAGTTGTGGGAGTAGCATCTAGACATCGTAAATTCTGAGTAAAATCTGTAAGGTACTGTGGGAGATGGTTTAGGGCTATATTTCTAAACATAGTTTTGAATCTGTGACTTAAAACATAAGGATAAGCCACATGTGTCTAAGGAAGGATGGATCTTGAATGGTAGAAGCCACAACCTCTAGAACTCATTCCTTCACTAGCTCGTGATAAAAGACCAGAGATCCATCAAAGAAGAGAAGACACACAACCACGTAGTCCAGAGGTCCACTCAGAAGTGAAATGCCCATGTCCGTTAGTATCAAGTTTTGTGAGTGGCTGCAGATAGAATTCAGTGATTCAACCCACGAAAAGCATGCACAAGACCTGGTTTGATGCTCATCTTTTAAAAAATAGAACAGAAAAGAAAAATGAAAATAAGTTTGGAGCTCATGTAATTATATTATAAAGTCATTGATTGTCTAAGTTAATTCTTCAATAAAATTTTTTTAATTTGGTCAGTTTCTACATGTTCATATCAATAATGATAGCGAATGTGTGTACTTATTACCATAAAGTGAGGGAGGAGATCCCCCTCTGTCATGGACCTAGGGGAGGGGAATAGTGTGGGTGTGGGAGGGAGGGAGGAGAGGGATGATACAAGTGATGGGATAACAATTGAGTTGTAATGTGAATAAATTAATTAATTAAAAAAGTCAATAAACAAAAAAATGTTCAACAGTATTATCTTTAGAAAAGTTCAAATAAAACCCACAATGCAAGTTGTTAGGCATTTTGTCACATAAAACTTTTAAAGTCAAATAACATTACATTGTTGACGAAGTAATGGGCAATTTAAGTCTCATGTGCTAGCTGTAAAACTGTATAAGCAGTCCAACCACTTGGGAAAACTGTAATTATCTCTAAAGTGAACATAAGCTTACCTGATAACCTAGAAATTCCATTTTGGAGAAGGTACCCTAAGGGGCTGATCTGCATGTATAGCAGGTGTTCTCTGCAGCAGAATTTACACTTACCTACACTGGAAGTAGCTGAATTATCAAGTAGTA
The DNA here is from genome assembly GCF_903995435.1 of Acomys russatus. Lineage (NCBI taxonomy): Eukaryota > Metazoa > Chordata > Mammalia > Rodentia > Muridae > Acomys > Acomys russatus. The sequence continues at coordinate 42,256 of NW_026131529.1, read as the reverse complement.
ATGAGTATAGGATTCATGAAGGTGCTTGCTCCAGTGGTGAATGAGAGCGAATGAGGAAGATGGTGGCAGGTAAATGTGTGACGTAGTAACTCTTCTGATTTTAAATTTGGAGATTTGTTTTATTGGTGTCAAGGATGTGGGTGGGGGAGAGTGATGATAAGTGAGACTCAAATATGGAACGATGAGTCTGAGGCACTGAATGCTGTATCAAAGGGAATCAACACATCGCCTGGGATGTACTGAAACTGCAAGGTTTGTGTGTAATCGATGTGTCAGTAAAATTATGGTTTGCTTTAATACCTCATTTTAAATCTCAAATTCAATCAGCTTTTGTGTCCCAATGGCTCCCAAATCTAGTATCTCTAGCCCTCAGAAATACTCCAATAGCTTTAAACTTCCCAAGTCTGTATATGGAAGGAAATGTGACATGGAGGTACAGGGTTTAACTGAGATGAACATCAGATCCTGCTACAACCAGTGTCATGGTTTAGCCCCTTGAAGAATCATTTACTTTTCTATTAAAATATGTATTTATAATTAAAGTTGTCAAGAATTTCATATAAGAATAGGAATACTGTAACATTCCTCCCTCTCCTCCCTGAACTCTTGCACATTCCCCACTTTCTGTCAGATTTGTGACCTCTTCTTACTGTTTCTTGTATGTACAGGTATTTGAGTTATGTCTATAGGAACTTATCTATTTAAAATAATTTTTTGCCAGGCATAGTGGCTCCAGCCTTAGGTGCCATATGCAGGCGGATCTCTGTGGGTTTCAAGGCCAGTCTAATCTACAAAATGAGTCCAGGACAGCCAGGATTACACAAAGAAACTATTTTTTAAAAAAACCAAAAAAAAAGGGGGGGGGGATTGTTTTCTTCTAAGAACTAGAGTCAGAAATACTTTTGTCAATATGCAATGTCATAAATATATGATTATTTCAGGTTCTGAATATGTATTATGTACCCACTGAGTTCCTTATATCTAGATGATTTACATACATCAAAATTACTCAGTAGAACTCAACATATTTGGCTCTTATATTTGCAACAAACACAGGAAAATAATATTCATAACATATATGAACAATTCCAACAAAATTTATAAAAATTCCACAAAAGCAAATTAAAATTTTAATTTAAATCTAACTTTTTGTTATCATGACAAGATGACTTTTATTTATTTAAGAATTATAAACAACTTTTCTCTAGTTCTACAGTCCACCAAATTTATATTACAGAAACATTCTTTGAAGTATTACATAGGGAAAAGCAATTAAAATATAAATATAGTGTGTGAAAATGTAACCGCTACCGAATTATAGTTTGGGGTAAGACAATTAGGTTTTATCAGCGCTTCAATTTTGAAAAACAAGGCATTTAAGTATTGTGTTACATTAACTCACTCATTATGATCATTTCTAGTTCAATCTATATGTCCACAAATTTCGGGAATTCCTTGTTTTTAATAGCTGAGTAGTATTCCATAGTGTAAATGTACCACAGTTTCTTTATCCATTCTTCTACTGAGGGACACTTAGGCTGTTTCCATGTTCTGGCTATTATGAATAAGGCTGCTATGAACATGGTTGAGCAAATGTTCTTGTTGTGTGCTGGAGCTTCTTCTGGGTATATTCCAAGGAGTAGGACAGCTGGGTCTTGAGGAGAAAGAGTCAAATGGTATATACTCACTTATATCTGGACACTAGCCCAAGGGTCATGTCCCCTGAAAGTCTTCACTTACCAGCAAAGTGGGACAGAGGGAAAGACTACCTATTGGGACTCTAGGTGAGAGAAGCAAGGGAGAATGGGAAAATAGAAGGATCCAGAGGGTCCTAGAAACCTCCAAGAAGAATTTTATGATGGGGGGATCTGGGCCCGGGGGTCCTGCTCAAACTATGGCACCAGGTAAGGACAATACGTGCAGTAAACTTCGAACCCCTACACAGATCTAGCCAATGGACAAGGCATTCTCCACAATTGAGTGGAGAATGGAAACTGACTTTCACACGAACTCGGGTGTCCCATATTCGACCACATCCCCTGGGTGGGGAGGCCTGGCGGCTCTCACAGGAAGGAAAGCAGGCTACCAAGAAGGGACTTGATACCCTATGAGCACATACAGGGGAGGAGGTCCTCCTCAGTCACAGTCATAATGGAAGGGAGTAAGGGGAAAATGGGAAGGAGGGAGGAATGGGAGGATACAAGGGCCAGCATAACAATTGAGATGTAATATGAATAAATTAATAAAATATATATTTTTTAACATAATAGCCAGAACATGGAAACAACCTAAGTGTCCCTCAATAGTAGAGTGGATAAAGAAACTGTGGTACATATACACTATGGAATACTACTCAGCTATTAAAAACAAGGAATTCCCGAAATTTGTGAATAAATGGATTGAGCTAGAAATGATCATAATGAGTGAGTTAACCCAGAAGCAGAAAGAATCAAATGGTATATACTCACTTATATCTGCATACTAGCCCAAGGGGCATGTCCCAAGAAGCCTTCACTTACCAGGAACTGGGACAGAGGGAAAGGCATCCTATTGGGACTCTAAATGAGAGACGCATGGGAGAATAGCAAAATAAAAGGATACAGAGGGTCCTAGAAATCTACAAGTAGAACAATATGATAGGCAGATTTGGGCCCAGGGGTCCCGCTCAAACTAAGGCACCAGCCAAGGACAATACAGGAGGTAAACTTTAAACCCCTTCCCAGATCTAGCCAATGGTCAGAATATTCTCCACAGTTGAGTGGAGAGTGTGATACGACTTTCTCACGTACTCTGGTGCCTCACATTTGACCATGTCCCCTGGAGGGGGAGACCTGGTGGCACTCAGAGGAAGGACAGCAGGTAGCCAAGAAGAGACTTGATACCCTATGAGAATATACAGGGGGAGGTAATCCCCCCCAGGAACAGTCATAGGGGAGGGGAATAATGGGAAAATGGAGGGGGGGAGGAATGGGAGGATACAAGGGATGGGATAAACATTGAGATGTAACAAGAATAAATTAATAAAAAAACAAAACAAAACAAAAACAAAACAAAACAAAAAAAAAGTTTTGTGTTAGAATGTAAAGTATCATACTATGATGTTTCAATATAGATGTGAAACACTTGATAATGATGATAACACCAAAAATCTGAATAAAATAATTGTCTCTCTATAGGACTCACAAAAAAGAAGAGAAGTAAGAAAAACTTGGTGAATCAAATTTCAAATATATGAATCATTTGTGCAGTTTCCAAACTTGGGAACAGATAGTCACTCTCTGGACAAATAAATGGAGGAGTGGGCCTGCTATTGATAAATGGGACAAGCATCAATAAGAGAAGAAGAAAAGAGTTGCATTTTAGACACATATGCAGACGTCTTATTTTGGCCACCAGAATTTCATGGAGGCTAAGCACAAAACAAATTTATTTTAGGACAACAACAACAAAATGTCTCCCATCGCTACTCCTCCTCCATCCTTATGAGGAAGGCAATGGGGAATAAGTACAACGGAAGTTCTCTCCCTGGATGTGAGGTGACTAGACTTCAGTATCCAGGAAGATTTGAGTATAAAGAAGAAACAAATATTGAAAATAGTAACACTTTGCCCACAAATTTCGGGAATTCCACATCCCTTGGATGGGGAGGCCTGGTGGCACTCAGAGGAAGGAGAGCAGGCTACCAAGAAGAGACTTGATACCCTATGAGCATATACAGGGGGAGGAAGTCTCCCTCAGTCACAGTCATAGCGGAGGGGAGTAAGGGGAAAATGGGAGGGAGGGAGGAATGGGAGGATACAAGGGATGGGATAACCATTGAGATGTAATATGAATAAATTAATAACACATATTTTAAAAAAAAAGAAAATAGTAGCCCTGACACTCCCTAGTTAAAACATGGAGAGCTATCCCACAAGAGCAGAGTGTATTTGTGGAAGTTCTCAGTGTGATTTCTAAGTGCAACTACAGAGGGAGTGGTGCTCAATCAACTTTAAGGAAACCAGAAGTGATCACACAGACCCACGCCAGTCACAGGCTCTGGTAGGACCTGCAGAGATGAAAACTAAACACAATGTAAAAACAGTCAATACTTTTCTTCAGATTCCATCATGTTACACACAAATAATGACAGGAGATACATAGTTACAAATAATGGAAGGGGGTGGAGAGTGAGACCAGTCATCAAAATAAAGGACAGCCATGCTTCTGATAGAACTGTTAGGGAAGGACATCAAGGATGCTCTAAATGTGCTGAAGTGTTTACGAGAAGAGTGTGAGATAACTGACAAGAAAGGTTTGCTAACCTGGATCTAATCATTAGAAAAGATCACTCAATCCTGAGATCAATGGCAACACACACGTACACACGTGTGCATACTCACACAGACTCATACACATACGCACTTTAAAAACATAAGCTCATGAAAGACAAGGAAAACTCAAGTACTATTCCAGCTTAAAAGGAAACTAAAGAAAAATGAAAAATAACTACCATGATCAGAAAAATATTGTTTAGCTAAAGGTTCTGTATCATAAGTTTAAGTATTTATTAATATCTATGTAGATTAATGAAAATATTATGTTATTCTTCATCTCCTGATCTTGATAGTAGTACTAAAATAACATATTTGTATTTAGGAAATGCACAGTGAATTGTAGTAAAGAGATCTTTAGTAAAAATGTGTGCAATATCTTCTCAATGTTAATTACACACATACATAAGTGCATGTATACACAAACACACACATTTACACACTCATACACACACAAATATACACATAAACACATACACAAACACACGCATACACACACATATGAACACCCACACAGACTGACACACTATTGAGGCAGAATATGAAAGCTCTTCCTCAGACTTCCTTATCTGCCCACATTCAGAGTGCACACATGCACACACATATAAACACACACATGTACACAAACCCAGATACACACCACACACATACTATAGGAGTCAGAATACCAAAGCTCTTCCTCAGACTACTTTATCTGCCACATTCAGAGTGCACACATGCACACACACACACGCACACACACACACACACACACACACACATGAAGAAGCAGAATGGAAAGCTCTTTCTCAGTCCACCTTACCTGCTCACATTTGGAGTGAGGCTTCTCACTTCAGTTAAGCTAATCCCGTAACTCCTTGCGGGCATGGCGAGAGGCTACTCTAATCTAGATAATTCCCCACCCTCACCAGTGTGCCCTGAAGCTTGTTTCACAGGCTTTCACACTCTAGATTCTGTCAAGACGGCAATATAAACAATCACAGACACATTATATTGAAGCTGACAAACACACACCAAAGAAAACAAAAAAATTTTAGAGTCAGAAATGAAGGCAAAAGAAAAAAAAAATCTAAAAAGTAATAATTCTACGAGAGGCCAGCACAGTGACCATACATGCCTCTAGAAAGGGAAACACTGTGTGAAGGCAAATTGCCATTCATATGAAATCTGCACTCTGTGCAAGTACCAGTCTAAGAGGTGATGAATGAAGACATTCTGAAACAGAACTTTACCAAATCCCAGCTAAAAGAAATTTCAGTGTGGTAGTTAAGAAAAATGAAAGTAATCTAAAGGTAACGATGCGGGATGGAAGAAGGAGCTGTAGGGAGGCAAGCTTAGAGACACATGTGGCTCTTTGGGAGGTCGGGACAGGAGGATCAAGACTTCAAGGCCTGTCTCATCTACATAGCAGATTCTAGCCCAATGTAGGCTGTGAGATATGCTGCTTAAAAAAACAAACAAACAAAACAAAACTAACCGTTTATATCGTTCCATACAAACATTAACTGCACAAACAGTCATTTCAATCTTGATATTGTGGGCCAAAATGGTATTGGCTGAAAATGATAGGCCAGCTGCAGCAGGCATGACTGGAGATAAAGAGTGTATAAATATAGACTTTAGGTTTTACATGAGACATTGAGTAGAATGAATGTAGATGCACAAGAGAAATATAAGTAGAAAAAGACAGCAAACATAATTCTAAATATGTAAACATAAAGTGAATGAATTTATCAACAAAAAAATGTACCAGACTATACAGGAAAAACTGCATTCCGCTAAGGGTATACATGACAGCTAAACAAAAAGTACAGAAAACAAGAAGTTATGCACATTAAGCACGTATAAAGAGATGAAAAAGAGAAACACTGACAAGAGGAAAGGGGGCAGCCGAGACAGCGTAGATGTGCTCTGCAGCTGAAAAGGAGCTGTTAGGAATAAAGCCTAAGACTACAGAAGAAGACTTTAAGTTAGATGGACAGTAACAGAGGTAAATTTTTTTCTGTGCTTTGGCTATTGGCAATCATCCATGAATTTTCTGCTTTTATTTTTCATTTACTTTCTTTTATTCTTGTTGAAGCGTATGTATCTCTACTTGAGATCAAATCAGTGGTTTTATGTTTAATATCTTCAGACATTTGGTAATGACAGCAAAACCATGAAACAATCCCTAATATTTAACATATTTCATTGAATTTGACAATATAGTAATATTTCCCATTTACTTCCCTCTTCTCTCTCCCTCTCTCTGTCTCTGTCTCTCTCTGTCTCTCTCTCTCTCTCTTTTCCTCTCTCTCTCTCTCTCTCTCTCTCTCTCTCTCTCTCTCTCTCTCTCTCTCTCTCTCTCACTCACACACACACACACACACATACACATTGGTTTTGTCTGCTTGCTCTCACTTTAGCTGGCTTGCACATCTACCCTGTTGGTAGTACTACTGCTGCCACCAGCATTTTTTATTTACATCAGAACCCAACACCTTCCATCTTACAAGGTGGGTTGAACACCAGTGGGGGCTCACATGGAATCCTCAATGCCTTTGGAGTTAGGTCAGGACTGCTAAGATATCTACTTCACACACTGAACAACCAGACAGTTCTTCGCTTCGTGACTATGAAGACAGGCATTGTGAGGCTACCCAGACTGTATCTTGGAAGCCAATTCAACAAACTCTCCTTTTATATGCATTTATTCTGTTGACTCTATTCCTCTAAGGAACCTTAATACAGAACATAAATGTGGATTTTTTTTTTCTGCTTGGGTTTATTTATGCTTCTTCAATTTGATAAATCTTACAGTTAAGCAAAATAAAATCTTCCCTATATCCCTGGGCACTTCCTATCTTTTCTCCCTGTTATATTTTTGGAAGTTCAATTATATATGCTTTTGAATTATTATTTTATTTTCATGCCTCTTAATTGTTTTTTATTTTTATCTCATTTTTTTCCTGTACTTTATTTGACAAGTTTGATTTTTTTTGATCAATCTTCCATTTAACAAGTTTGGTTTTAGCTATTTCTAACCTTTGATGGGAAACATTGAGTCTGCATTCAATTTCAATTATCACATAAAGTTTTCCTTCTAGCAGTCCTATTGAACACTTTTGAAATTGATATTACCTAATCATTTCTTTGGTTTCTCATTGTTTTTTGAACCTATGTTTTGAGTTGTTGATAATTTTAATGTTATTTTTCAATGGCTAATAGTCTCCATTTGCTAATGTATGTATTTGCTTACCAGCTTGCATTAGGCAAGGATGGAGGTTTTCCAAGGCCTTGACTCCTTTTTCATATAAAAACCAAAAAAAAAAAAAAAAAAAAAAACCAAAAAAAAAAACTGTTTGCTGTTTAAAATGCTGAAGTAAGCTGAAGCTCAGCCACACATAACTTTTGTAATCATTTCCAGTCATTGCTGGATTGTTGGTCAGTTTTCTTTTCTTAAAAATTCAATTAATATACTTGATTTGAATCTTTTTTATTTTGAGCCTAGCATTTTCTGAGCCATATCTCCAGCCCCAGTACATTAGATTTTTAAGTCAACCATATTAAATGCCCAAGAATAACATTTGCTCAAAATATATGGAACATTTTTCCTCAAAATTCCAACCCACCATAGGCTTGATTTAAGGATCATGATTATACTAGTCAAGCAGAAGCTACCCTCTTTAACTAGTCTATGACCCTCTTTGGAATATCCTATTTATTCTTTTTTTTTTTTTGCTTGTTAATTTAATTTCTTCACTTTTACTTGCACTTCGTTGTTTATTCTTTAAATGATCATTCCCCCTGATGTCTTTGAAATCTATTCAATATTTAAATGACCTTGTGAAATATGCAATTATATTTGCATCTATTTTTAACTGACATTAATACTACTATATTCTAGAGCTACTTTTGATATTCAGTTCCCTCAATTCAGGCTATATTCTCATGCTCAATCACACTGCCTTGTGTTGCTCCGCATTTAGTTGTTCCGGGGCATTCGACATTGCATACCTTCTATTAATGGCTCCCAACTTTCTACTGCCACAAACAATATTGCAATAGCTATTCTAGCACATACTTCCCATCGAGCACATGTAAGAATCCCCAGGCATACATACCTCGGAGATGCATTCCTAAGTCATACTGTATCTCATTACCAATCTGACTAACTACTGATAAAGTATTTTTCCAAATTACCAGTCTGTACTAATAGAGTATCTGTGTCCCTAGGAGATTTGAGAAAGCAATAGGTCTTGTTCATCTTCCTAGCACTCATGAATTATTTGTGCAGCACCTAGCATGCAGACGTATCTCCCAACACTTAAAAATACCAAGCAGGGAACTTAGGCCATGAACAACTGATATATCAATTTAAAAATATTTGAATGATCTAGTACTAATGTAATACTTTATATGAACAAAGAAGGTAAAACAGGCATCAAAGCAAGTCCTTTTCTTTTCATTCGTAGTCGTTTTGCTTAAGTTCCTATTCTCATATGGGAAATTCATCACTATTGCTACCTTTCTACTATTGGATTTCTCAAGAGTGAATTATTGACACAACAACAAAAAAAAATCTATTTCGTATTATATCCCGTTAAAATCAGTCTGCAGCTAATAGTTCAGCTCACTCTTTAAATCACTCTGTCTCCTACTTGTTGTTTTGTTTAATTATGATGATTTGGCTCTTCAAAAAACTTGCTCTCTTTTCTCAAAATCAGACACTGCTGAAATTGTACCATCTTATAAGAAGAATTAGTTTAACTTCAATCTATCAAAATCTAAGGTCCAGTCTCAACCACATCTTTTGAAATACTGTATTTTAGAAAATTGATTTCTGTTGGCAAAGCTATTTTTCTGCTGTATTGGTACTACACATCTTATATTTTGGAGGATAAGCTAAATAGAAACATTCCTTAGATGAGGACACTGTTACTAAGAATTCACATTTAATAAGATGTTCTAGATTCAGAAACTTCATCTTGTAAAGTTGGGAGACAAAGGGAGTGACTTCAAAGTCTAGAGAGTTAATCTGTAAAAACAGCCTGTGTTGTTCAGTTCTATTTTCTAAGTGTATATGATTCATTATTTCTGAATAAACTTTTCTCTTCACAACTGCTATAGACATCTTCAGTTTCACAAACCTTATCACAAAGCAAATATGTCATGATATTTGCTTTGTGCACATGGTGTTTTCCAGAACTTTGCAGAAGCACAAACCAATCTGTCCTTTTTGTGACTCAGAATAACAATAGTTGGATTCAGCTCTTTGCATTGAGCAAGTAATATTTTCCTGTCACTCTTTGGTCTAGGTTCATGATTATAGAACATCATGTCAACACAACCCACAGACTAAATTAAAATATATTTAATAGTAGAAAATAAAACCTCAGTGTTTTGAACCCACTCAGATGTTTTCCCTACTGAAAAAAAACAAAAAAACAAAAAAACTCCTACCTACCTCTGTTTTATCTTGCTTTGGGAGTCTGAGTGGTATGTGACTGAAATGTGAGTCTTCCCATTTTGGGGGGCGGGGCGGGTGGGGAGTAACTGATATTCCTCTAAATGCACCAGTAGATGGATGTGTTACTTTGTCCCAATATTGGTGAATTTCATGATGACTAAGATTCAGTTTCTCATAGACCGAGGCAGCAGTCACAGAGCCCGTGTGGGTCTGTGCTAGGTCTTCTGTATATATGCCATGCTTGGTTTGCTTGGCCTTTTTGTGGGACTTCCAAAAGTAGGAGTCAGGATTCCCCTTACTCTTTTGCCTACTCTTGGGATCCTTTTCCTCTGCCTGGGTTGCCTCCTTCCACCTTCAATATGAGGGTGGGTGCCTAATCTTATTGCATCTTGTTTTGCCATGTTCAATTGATATCACTGGGAAGGCTACTCTTTTCTGTAGGGAAACAGAGGAGCAGTAGGCAGGGTGGTGGCTGAGAGGAGTGGAGGAAGTTAGTCAGCTTTCAGGATGTATTACATGAGGAAAGAATTTTTAAAAAGGTTCAGTGTCCCAGTTTTCTCAGTGTAAAGTTACAGTTCCAGCCTTTAGTCATACAGTCATGATGATTGTTACTGGGGTCTATGTTATGAAGTCACCTTGGCACACACGCGTAGGCCAGAGAACAAGTTTACACAGTTGCTTCTCTTTTTCAGCCTTTACATGGGGCCTGAGGATTGAGCTCAGACTACCAGGCTTGCATGGCAACACCTTTTCCCACTGAACAATCTTTCCATACTATGATTTATTTTTAATATTAAAAATTTTCATTTCAATGAAGTCTAACATAGTGGCAATATATTATTATGTACTATGGAAATTATTGAGTGTGGAATGCTGACTTAAGATACTTAATCCATGTGCATAGCAGAGACTGTCCAACAGTTTCTTGTTATCCTAATTATTCTAGGATACACATATATGTATTAATCACTTGATAAAGATCTTTATCATCAAGGGAAAATTTTTACAAATGTTTCTTTTTAAATATGCCATATGGGTTCCTGATTTTTTTTTTTTGTCTTTTTACAATATTCTGAAATTTTAGTGTTAAGAATGTTTTACTATGTTTATGAATTCATTTAGCAGTGATTCCCAGTTTTGCTTCATAAGCTTTGTAATTTCATGTGTATACATTGAAAATTGCTACATAACCCAGGTGGATTAACCTTTGCATCCTATTGAAAGGCTGCTCTTGCCACATTGCTCCATGCCTTGAAGTGCATTATCGCTGATATCAGCACAGCTGAAGTTCCTTCAGTTAATGCTTGATCATTAATGCTCTTTGCTAGTTTTCCACATCCTTATATTTTCTAATAATTTTTCACCTTTTTGAGATTATAGTGTGATCACATCATTTTTCTCTACCTATTCTCTATTCAAACTCTTCCTTATCTCTTTCACGTTCATTGTTGCATAAATTTATACATGTTTATATCGATGTGTTTCCGTGTATGTGCATACATTTATACATTATATGTATATTTATATTATATATTTACACATATATTATATAAACTTATATATCCCTAAATGAATAAACACATCCTGCTCAATTTGTATAATGTCACTTGTACATTTGCATTTCTGTTGGCTTTAAACAGTTAATAGCTTTTACAAGTTGCTCACTTAATAATTTTTGGTGCTACTTGGGGCTTTACTCATGTACTGTAAAGCTAATTAAATTTTGATGCATTTGGGTATAAATTTACCATCTCAATATTTTATTCTCTTTCTCCAAAGTTTTCAAGGTATTTATTTTTCCTCGTTCCTTATTCTCTTATTTTAAAATATTTTTAGTCCTACTTATCCTTTTCTCGGGTTCATGAAACATTCTAACTCTAAGCTAAAATTCCTTGGTGATGCATGTATGTCAGAACAGTTTTGTTACTCTCGTTCTACTGTATGTTATACTTGTCAAATATTTTAACTAAATGTCACAGTACATTAATATTGGTACACAGCTATTGTAAGTCACTATTTACTTAAGTTCATTAGCACTTCTACCACTTTCACTACTGCTCTTTTTTTTTTTTTTTTTTTTTTTTTCCTGTACTCCCTTCGCTTCCTCCAAGAGATGCATTTACCATAGGGCCTTCTGCTCAAAGTACATCTTTCTCTTCTGTCCTTGTGAGGAAATATCTTTTGCCCTATATTTTAAACTATACACTCTCTGTTTTAGTTAAAGTTTCTACTGCTGTGGTGAATCACTATGACAGAAAAGTACATTGGGAAGGAAAGAGCTTCTTCAGCTTAAACTTTGACATTGCTGTTTATAACCAAAGAAGTCAGGACAGGAACTCAAACAGAGCAGGAACCCGGAAACAGGACCTGATGCACAGGCCATGGAGGAGTTCTGCTTACTGGTGTGCTCCTCGCGCCTTGTTCAGCTTGCTGTCTTATAGAAACCAGGACCATCAGCCCAAGGGTAGCACCACCCGTACTGGGCTGGACCCTCCTGCTCTGCTCACTAATTATGAAAATGGCTTACAGCTGGATTTTTTTGGGGCGGGGGTTGGTTTTGGTTTTTTGAGACAGGGTCTCTTTGTGTAGCCTTGGCTGGCCTCGAAACTCACAGCGATCCACTAGCCTCTGCTTCCCAAGTGCTAGGATTAAAGGCCTGCGCCACTACGCCCGGCCCTTACAGCTGGATCTTATGGAGTCATTTTTTTCAACGGCAGCTCCTTCCTCTTTGATGACTGCAACTTGCTTCAAATTGACGTAAAAACAGCCAGTACACTTGCTAAGTAAAGAATTCTACCAGCAACATTGCTTTCCTGGCTTTTCAAATTGCCATGCTGTCTCTTCTGTTCTACATTATTGTAGCTAAGAAATGAGTAAAGAATTGTAATACTGGGGGCTGGGGAGATGGCTCAGCGGTTAAGAGCACTAACTGCTCTTCCAAAGGACCCGGGCTCAATTCCCAGCACCCACATGGCAGCTCATAACTATCTGTAACTCCAAGATCTGACACCTTCACACACACATACATGCAGGAAAAACACCAATGCATATACAATAAAAGTAAATAAATTATTTTAAAAAATTGTAATACTGCTCCTTTGAAAGCCTTTATGCTCCTTCATTCCATTTATTATATTTTCTAATTAATGCTTGGGTTTTTTAAAAAATAAATTTATCACTATTTGTTTGTGTTTTTTCTGTTTTCATTCTGTTTGAGCCTCACAGTGTGTCATACATGGAAACCTGTGGCTCTATGTCTCTCTTTCATTAGTTTTGGTATTTTTCCCATTAGTCTTGCCCTTCTATGCTTCTGTGTCACATATGTCATTGCATACTGTGTACATTTTATTCTGCAATATTGTAATCCTTCCTAAATATTACTAAAGGTGATTTTTTTTCGTAATCCCCAATACCTTCTTCTGAACTTCTTTCTTGCCCACTTAATGTGGAAGTTAATGCACTCAGAGATTTAGATGTCTAGAACTTCACTGAGGCCTGGCTTTCCAATGCACTGTCATTTGTGTTGCTTACTCTTTCAGACATCCAACCCAAATGCCTAGAAAGTTCACAGTGGTGTTTTCTGTTGCTCTTCACCTCCCCACTGCACTGCAATTCTGTATTTCTACAGTTCCATGTCTCTCAGCAGCCCTCTTCTCTTGGCTGCTACAGTTTCTCTCCCACACTGTATGTGCATTAACTAATGATTCAAAATAAGAGGAACCCTGAATACCATAGTTAATAAGTCTCCTCTCCCTGTGGACCCTCGGTATCCAAATTCGCTTGGCTTGGTGGGTTTTTGGGTGTTTTTAAAGAATTTAAAATTTTAAATATCCATCCAGCTCTTATTTTTGCTTCCAGTGGGAGAGTGGCCATCTGTAATCTATTTCTTCTAGATTAGAAGTATGAGGTTCTGGATATTTTCACACATTTATGTTAACGACATGAAGCTTTTTGTTATGAGATCAACACTGAGTCAGATTTTCTCAACTAAATTTCTGCAAGTGATAATCAGTAAGGAAGACGGTGAACTCTTAGACTAAACTTCCATCATAACTTTAGACCACATACCTAATTTACTCTTGCCTCTGTTTTCTCATTTATGATGTATAGATACTTTGTGCCTTTGATTATTGTTATAACTGTTAAATTATGTCTGTGGAATAATCATAATAGATGTGTTAGTCACCATTAGTGATATGATGGCAACTTTCATTAAGTAACTGTTATTTGGAGTATATACGCACATAATCAAATCATGCAGTCATAACATTGTCATCTTCATCCTTCTTTATCTCCCGCTCAAAGTTTCTCTTTGAACGAAAATAAGTTCAATTTAAGTTATGCACACCCTGGTTGGTTAATTCCATGAATTGAAATGGTAATTGGTTTCAGATTTCATGACAGAGAATAGTTTTAATTAAAATTTTATTTTATACTGTGTTTATATCATTGCTATCTCTTCCTTTCTTTCCCCCTCCAAACCCTCATATATTGCCCCTACTCCCATTCAAATCCATAATCTCTTCTTTAATCAATACTGTAACCTAGTTTTGTTCCTATATATTTGTGGTAGGGTGACAATTTAGGATTGGATAACCTATCAGGAGGCTTCTACTTAAAGAAAACCTCTCTCTCTCTCTCTCTCTCCCTCCCTCTCTCTCTCTCTCTCTCTCTCTCTCTCCCTCCTTCTCTCTCTCTCTCTCTCTCTCTCTCTCCTCTCTCTCCCTCTCTCTCTCTCTCTCTCTCTCTCTCTCTCTCTCTCTCTCTCTCTGACACTGAATACCAGTAGGTCAATAGCTCTTCATCTATGGATGAGGCCTTGTTAAGTCTCTTCCTTCCACATTGGCATATGACAGGACTATATTGCAAAAGAGAGCTGGATATGAGATTTTCCTTTCTTTGTGAAGATATTTTTAATACTTTGACAGGAGAATTATTTTTTTCTTTTTGGAGATGAAATAAAAGAAAAACTAAACAATATAAAACACATGCAAGTATAAAGGTAATCAACAGTCAGATTAGAGGAAGCTTACATTATGATGATGAACAACTCCTTTTGTCTCTAACATAAAAACATCAAAAGACGGAATAATTAAATCACTGCAACTAGGGTTATTTGCTAATGGAGACACGATGCACACAGAAAAGAACAAAATAGCAACAACATGAAATGCACAGAAAGCAGACATCTTATTTATTTATTTTGGTTCTTCCAGACAGGGTTTCTCTGTGTAGCCTTCACAGTCCAGGACTCTCATTGTAGACTAGGCTGGCCTTGAACTCACAGTGATCCACCTGCCTCTGCTTCTTTCAGTGCTGGGATTAAAGATGTGCACCCACACCAGGCTGAGAGGAGACATTAAAAGCATGGAATATAGCAGGAGATAAGTTGTTCTCATGCAAAAAAAAAATCCTATTACCTATAATTATTTTAGGTTGTGCTAATCTATACATCAACAAAAGATAAAGCTTGTAGTAGATTTCTAAAGAAAGAGAGAAATAACAGAGAAACACTCCAAAACAAAAAATCAGGCAAGAAGCACATAAGCAACCTTCAGATCTTCTCTTTCCCTTATCTTTTTCCAAATCTAATCCCCTACTTGCATTCCCAGCTCTGTACCAACTCTGGCTTCTGTTCTCTCTCTGTCCTCACTTTGTTTTTCTCCTTCTTGTGGACCTGCTCAGGCCCAGCTTCTAGATCATACCCAGTCCTAAGCGTCACCTTCTAATACCAAAAAAACAAGTTCAGTTTGGAATCCTCGCCCCAAAGCCTCACATCCGGCAGGATCTCAGATACATGCCCTCCCAAGCAAGACACACCCATATCTGTCCTAAGAAACCAAAGTATGAAACACCAAACCAACAAACACAACACCAGGGAGAGACAAAGATCTGCAGTTAGGTTACCTGCTTCATTGACTGGAGTGGCCAGCAAGTTCCCAGGCTGTCTGTTTTCTTATATAGGATCATAGATACATACATTTAGGTATGTAGATAGACTGATAGATTAGATAACAGATAGATGGTAAACTGGTGTATAAGAGGCAGCAGGTAAATGATGATTTATGTTGTTGATGATGATTAAGATGAAGATAGATAGATAGATAGATAGAGAGATAGATAGATGATAGATAGATGATAGATAGATGATAGGTATAAGATAGATAAGACATATGATAGAAGATAGATGATAGTTGATAATAGATGATCGATAGATGGATAGATAGATGACAGATAGATGATAGATTAGATAGAGAAATGAAGAGATAGATGACACTAAATTCTCCCAAAGTTGCTGAAGAAATTCAATTAAAGTTTCAGAAAACAAAACTAACATGCAAAAATTACTGGTGCTTCTCTTCTTCAGTAGCAATAAACTATCCAAAAATAAAATCAAGTAGACAATGTATTTCAAGTAACATCATCTACTCCCCAAAATGCTTAGGAATAAATTTAACTAACTCAATGAGATACCTGTCAACCAAAAACTCTGCAACATTAATGAAGGATGTTTAATAAGACACAAATAAGATTTAAAATATCTTCATGTATAGATTAGAAAATCAATACTCTTTAAAACACATAGTACCCAAAGCAACCTATAGCCAATGACATTTCTAAAATTAATATGGCATCTTGCACATAATGGAAAATGTAATTGCAAATGCACATAAAATCACAGAAATATTTGTCATCCATAACAATTTTAATCAGAAGGAACAAAGATGAGGATTCATAGTACTTGTTTTCAACTTATAGGTAGATAAATGTTAGGCAAGAAGACAGACAGACAGAAAGCTATAGCGTTTGAAACAACATTGATTGACTTAACAAAAGAAAACAGGATCAAAAGCCTAAACATTATTTTTGGTCAGTTGAACTTTGACAAAGACCCTCAATCATTCAATGCTGTTGAATAAATTGTATATTCACAGAGAGGAACATCATACTGGGCTTTTATCTCACATTGAGTACAATATAGAGATTAACTCAAAACATATTAAATATTTAGAAATAAAACTGAAAAGTGGAAAGCTCCAAGGTGAAGATATGAGGGAATCTATAAGACAGGGGAGTAGACAATGACTTTTGTACATAATTCCCAACCTACTGACAACCAAAGCAAAAAACAGATAAGATTACAGCAAACGAGAATCATCTAAAACTGAAGGGCATTTGTAAGCCGTATACATTAGAGGGCTAATATTCAAAATACATAAAGAACTCAACTCAAGGACAGTAGAACATGATTCTAAAAAGTGGATGAAGTACCTGAGTAGTTGATACGAGTGGAAAAGAATGTTGTGTGTAACAATCTAGGCAGTACAAATACAAGCCATAGTGTGCTGACCTCTCACTCTGAACAAATATAATAAAAGACAAGAGGTGAAAGGTTTGGTCAAAATATAGAAGTAAACTCTGTACATTGTTGGTGAGAAGGGATATTCTACAGCCCTGTGCAGAGTGAACCAGATAGTTTCTCAAAAAGTTAAAAATAGAATTATGAGGTGACACAGAAATCCTACTACTATATGCCAAAGAATATATGCAAAGTAAAGGAAACCTTTTATGGAGAAGATATATCTGTATTCTCCTAGTTGTTGTAGCACTATACATTTTAGACAAATAATCCGTCTATCTAAAAAAACATCTACATAGATATATGATTGTAGAGTTCTTGTGTATCATGTTATTACATGTAAAGGCCAAAATGAGACATTTCTCTCATTTGTTAACATGAACTAATGTGGAGGAGATGCTGTTAAGTGAAATAAGCCGGGCATAGGAAGTCAAAAGCTTCTTTGAGTTACATGGTATCAGGAAAAATTGGGATATGCCAACCTGAGTAAAATGGTTGGCTCTATGCAAAAAGGGTAGGTAGGTGAGGATTAAAAGGTCTGAGCTTTATTTTGGCAGGAGGACTATGTTCAGATTCAGGGCACAGTATGGGAATGAAAGTTCATTATTACTGGGCTTTCTCGAACCTAACTAAGATGTAAATAAAGCACAGAGATACCTATATAGTTTAAAGCTTAGGCCTTTTGCTGGGGCAGCCCCATCGACTGTCTCACCTTAACCCAACTGCTCTGCTCTGCAGTCCATGCCTGCTTCCTTCTGTGTCCTCTTGATTTCCTACTCCTACTTGCATCTCTTTGCCACTCTCTCGCCCAGAAGTCCCAACCCTCATATTTTCTGCCCGAGATGTTGTCATCAACTCTTTATTTTAACTGATTTTAAAAAAAATATTATTCTATATCCCGATCTTAGCCCCCTCCCTTGTCTCCTCCCAGTCCCACCGTCCCTCTCCATGCTCTTCCCCTCATCCTCAGAGAGGAGAGCCTCCTACAGGATAAACTGACTACCAAGTCTCATTAGGATTGCCTGCATCTGCTTTCTCTGTAGTTTGATAAGGCACCATGCCAGGGGGAAATGATAGAAGTGCAAGCAACAGAATCCATGGCATAAATAGCCCCTGCTCCTTTATTAGGGGATCCCTATGGAGACTGAGCTGTGTATTGTCCATCCCTCCCCGCCCCCCGGGCTCAGATTTGTTGGCCCTGTTGGTTTTCTTATGGCGCTCCTGTCCCCTCTGGGTCCTTCTATTCCTCTATTCTTCCATAAGACTCCCTATCCTCTGCCCAGTTTGGCTGTGAGACTCAGCTTCTGCTTCGATCCTGCCAGCTCTTTATTACTGGGACCCTCACCAGGGACCCTAGACCTTCCAAGACCCCACTTTGCTTGACTTGTTTAACTTCATGACAGGCTTCCGGTTTTCCCTCTGCCTAACTAAGCCAAGTTTCTAACAATTCCTTAAAAAACCACAACTCACAGAGAGCTAATGGACTGCTAACCAGCTAATAGGACAAAATGACTAGGTACCATGTTTTTTATTACTTCATGGTCTTAGAAAGAACACAGTTGGCCCTACCCAGTCAAATTAAAGGCCAAAACCTCAATGACTCAAAAAGTCCACAGTAACCAAAACAAGCAGCCAATCCTGATCCCCTCCTGTTCTCTGACTTAATCCTGACCAAAGTTTTTCACAAATCCCTCTGACAGTCTATAAATTGAGCCTGCCAGCTTACTTCTCTTAGACTACCTGCAGGCATTAGAGGGCTGTCTGACCTTCATGTATCTGAGCAGGCATGGAAGGACAAATATTTACAAATATAAAGCTAGTGATGGGCCATAGAAATGACAATGCCAGCCAGGCATGGTGGCACAAGCCTTTAATCCCAGCACTCAAAGTCAGAGGCAAGTGGATCTATGTGAATCCAAGGCCAGCCCGTCAACAAAGGGAGTCCAGGTCAGCCAGGGCTACACACCTTAATACAATGTGAAGTAAAGTCACCCAACAGCTAATAAATGATTGAGGTGTATTACATTATTTAAAATGTTATAAAACATTTGATCTTAAATATTTTCAGCATGCACACAAAAGACATTTTATGAAATTGATGGGCATGCTAATTAGCTGATTGTGGTAATCATCCCTAATGCAAATGTGTTGTCTACCATAAATATATACAATTTATCAGCAGATAAGATATATGAAGGTTTTAAGAGCCTTAATTAGAAGATCTCAAATGAAGAATAAATTCAATAACAATATGTCTTCAGACCTCACAAGAACATTATTTGGGTGTGCATATATGTACATGTATGTAGGTGTGTGGTTTGTATTGTGTGGTGTGTGTAGTATACATGTGTGTATATATGTGTAACTATCTGAATGATGATGTATGTGTCAATATGTATGTGTACTGTCTGTGTATGTATGTGTGTATCTTTATTATTATTATTTAATTATCATTTAAGAGAATTTCAAAGTGAGTCTTTCTGAAAGGTTCTTCAGGCTTAATGGTTACAGCAATTTTCAAATTGTGCATAGGGTCAAACTGACTCAATTATTTTCATTTGGATAAAAGGAACAAAAACTTTTGAAAGTCTACAATGTTTGTTATAAATTAAGTTAATCATTAGATACAACAGAAAGTTTCTGACGCAACTTTCTACAGCATTTGAAGCCCTATTCCCCACCCTTGCTGAGGCTGTGGCCTGGACCTTCTGTGTGATATATCAAGGCTCTGACAGATAGCTAGGGAAGCAATTTAAAATCTCAGGCTCTGGAACTCGACTTCATTCAAATC
This sequence comes from Acomys russatus, assembly GCF_903995435.1. NCBI lineage: Eukaryota > Metazoa > Chordata > Mammalia > Rodentia > Muridae > Acomys > Acomys russatus. The sequence goes on along the minus strand of NW_026131529.1, from coordinate 22,343 downwards.
CTGTTTGAGTACAAATCAGCCTGGTAACTCTGAGCAAGTTACACAGCATCGTTATGTCTCCACATCTTCATCAGCAAAACAAGGGCAGTGTAGATGCTCATTTGTGGAGCTGTGCCTTCGTCACTGCACACTACATAATGGCTGACTTTAAGACTTTTGGAAAATCGATTGGAATGACTGTTATTTGCAATTAGTATATGAAGAAATAAGACTTGGAGATGAAGCAGATGTTCCGATGCTACCTAATTTCCACTAACCCACGATGTTGCAAATTACCAATAATAGATTGTAACAGCGTGTCCAATAGCTTGAGAAAGGAAAACGTTATGGGTACCTTAGGCACAGCAGTGCTCACTGGAGTCAATATGGAAGCAATGTGAGCATGCGCTCCTTTCCAAGAGCTTTTGATGATGAAGAAAAGGTGGATGCACCAGGAAAGACACAGCTGGAACTTTATTTTCATGGAAGAGATGATGTTGTTTGCTTTTCAGTACAAACATGAGATGATTGTCTCAAAGAGGCAAGAAGGCTTCCCATGGACAAAAATTCCATTTTCACTTAGACGAGGACAAGGTGAAGGATGGTTATAGGTAGAGACGAAACTGCAGATGGAAGGACAGACGTTTTTGCTAAATAACTGTTTTTCTTTTAATTATCAACTTCTTGGTAAGGGGTGTGTGTGTGTGTGTGTGTGTGTGTGTGTGGTGTGTGTGTGCATGTTCTGTGTGTATCTGTGTGTGTCTCTGTAGGTCTGTGTTTATCTGTGTTTGTGTGTGTGTGTGCATGTGTTCTGACACAAAAGTGAAAGATATAAATATAATGAAGGGTCTAAGAAATGGCATTAAATTTTAACTTCTCTGAGTGGGAAAATTAGGTGAAAGGTAAATATTAAAGTGGAGAATGTCATTTTAAAAAGATAGGGAGAAAAAAGTATCAATTAAAATTTATGTGTTAACTTTTTATTTAATTGTATATGAATAAAAATGAAAAATTTAATATAAGGATCTAACAAATATTTATTAAAATTTGCTGTTCTCTTAGACTGTGATCCATCACACTGTCATCTATGTGTTGTTATTTGAGAAGTTTATAGACTACCAAGTACTCAAATAGATGACAGTTTACTCATTTTTCAAAATGAAATTTGTGAGCACTGATATGAATCTGTAGGTAAAGGTGCCTGCTACCAAGCCTGAACAAACTAATCTCAATCCTATAGTTTATGCTAGAAGAGAAAACTGAGTCCCATAAGTTTTCCTCTGACCTCCACATGTGCATTTTGGCATGGATGCACCCTTACACACACACACACACACACACACACACACACACACACACACACACACACACGATGATATCATCTATCATCTATCAGGGGCATTGTACACCACAGCACACAGTTTTAGATAACAACTTGAAGGAGTCAGTTCCCTCTGCTTTTGTTACATGGGTATGGAAATTAAGCTCATGTTCTCAGGCTTGGTACCAGGTGTGTTTTTTCCCAGCTGAGCCAACTCTAATGGCCCCTCATCTCTAATCTTGACCTATCCTTTTGAGTACTGACACTGAGCCCAGGTTCTGACTTTAACTTCTCAGTTCTAAGACCATTTGAGGTCTTTTTTCACATCATGGCTACCAACCAGAATGCTGTCCCAAAACCCACACTTTCCTTAGAGTAACATTTAAATGCCACCACTTCTATAGAGGACTCTATGTTGAGATACACAGAACAAGTTTCTCCAGCTATTTGCTGGAGGGCCTTAATTCTCTTCACATTGAATTTGTGTCAGTTTCTTTTTTCCTCTGGCATGTTACATTGAAATGAGAAGACAGAATAATCTCTGAAGAATCTGTGATGATTGAGAATACAGGGGAATTTTGGACTTGCCCTTGTATACAGCCCAATTTGTCTCTCAATTTCTCTATCATTAAAATGGAGATTATTATTAATCTAGTATTCTCTCTAGGTTTTCAATGAATGATGGAGGTGATATATTTAGAAGAGTTTCGGGCCCTTTTTTTAAAAAAAAATAGACAACCGTTAGAAGGGTGTTTTTGCAGGGTGTGCATTCACACACACATGCAGGTGCACACACAAACACACACAGATGTGTCTTATTCTCATATTACCTTCCATTTACCTTTGACTATTTATTAATATTGAATTTGTCATAATTTTTCAAAGGTAAGATTTTTATGTATCTCTTACAAATTCAACTCTGTCTCTTTCCTGATTAAATACCAAATATGCAGATATAAGGTGGCAATATTTATATAGTAGGTAAATAGATGATTCAGTCTATATTGTGAATGAAGTTTTTTCTTGCATGCTTATGTGTATTAGGTGCTGCCAGTTGTTGTCTAACTACTGAAACTGAGCAACTTAACTTCAACGCAGTATGAAATCATCATTTGGAACAGAGATCTACTTTCATTATCACAGACTGTGTTCCTTTCAGTAAATATATTATTTGTTATTATCAACATTACATTTCAGAACGATTTAATACAGCCGAAACCTCTAAATTGTATCAATTATGTAGGTATTAGTATACATACACAAATAGATACTTAAACTAGTGTTCATGGAGAGCAGATCAGTTTGCTCATTCATTCAGATCTGGCCTCATGCAAACACTTGCTTAAAATGCAAAAGGGTGTCACAGGATCAGGAGGAGATAAGGAAAAACATAAAGGAAAAAAATTTTCTCCATCTTCACATGTCCCATCAACACTAAGAGAAATGGTCTGTAGTAGCAATCATTTGCTGGTGTTTTTGTAGTGAAAGGTATTTCCTGCTTCATAAAGTAGAGTTAGAAAGTTTTGAATGTGAGACACTCAGTTCCACAGTTGGTGCATCTTACCTCCTTACAGCGGAAACTTAGATTGATCTTCACCCTAGATGTGATGGATAGAACTTGTCCAAAATGTGAAGGCTAGTTACTCCTGAGCTCCCACACAGGGTTAAACTATGCAGCCAGTGATGCTATGGTGTATATATATTTTGGAATTTAGCCACAGTTCCAAAGTCATAATTCATTCCTCAATGCAGGTCACTGAGACTCTAATCTTCCCTCACTCCACCCCTTGCCAGGAAGCTGTTGGCCATAAAAATTTCTCTGATTGATCTCATCTGATAGGAAATAGAAAGGCTCCACTTCAGAAAGCGTTCTGTTTCCTACCCATGAGGAGCAGCTAGCTGCTCAAGAGACTAACCAGATGGCCTTTACTGGAGTTTCTCACTCATTCTATAAGCATTATGCTGTAGTTTATCCAATCATTTTTGACATAGTTTTTTTTCCATTGAAAATCATACAATGAAGTATCCATAAAAACCCAAGAGAATAGTGTTCAGAGACTCTCTAAGAAATTGGACAAACAGAGTGTTACAGGACAGTAACTAAGACCTCACTAATGTTCCCGTATGGCAGCACACTCCAATTCAACAGGACAGCCTGTTCCTATTTCTTCATTCAGGTGCCTTACTAGCTGGCCCTTGAAAAATATCCTTCGTGATAGGCAAATTAATTAGTGCTTAAGATGCATTTTCAAATTACTCTAAACCAAGGAGGGATCATAGGAATCAATGTGTCCAAATTCCCCGAGGCCTAGATTTATGACTGGATCTGAAATAGAAGCAAACTTTGTGTTCTAGTTCTAGTTGATACAATAAAATACCCTAACAAAAGCAACTTAGGGAGAAGGGGCTATTTTAGCCTACACTTTAAGCTACTGCCTTTCATTGTGGGAGTGTCTAAGTGGCAGGAACTCAAAGCAGCTAGTCACATCCAGAATCAAGAGAAGGGGGAGAATGGATACCATGGGCACCTTTGCTACACTGCTTAAGTTCTCTACTCTTACACAGTCCAGGATCATAAAGCAAGGAAGAGCCACTTTCTGGTTGAGTCTTCGCACACCCATTATTGTAATCACGACAATGCCTTACAGACATGCTCGCAGCCCAACCTGATCTAGACCTCTTCCATTGAGTCTCTTCTCAGGTGGTTCTAGGTTGTGCTGAGTTGACCATTAAAACTAATTGTAATTCCTGGGGACTGAATTCTCTACCGGAGATATCTGATGCTATCTCCAAGGGAAAGTCATAGGGGAGCTGAGTTAGAGAACACCCAGAAGGCATCTGCTGCAGCTGAATTGTTAACTAGGAGGAAGAAAACTTCATACCTTTAGTGATCACAGAAGGAGTCTGTAGTTGCTACACAGTAGGAGAATCTGAATTTGAGTTGAGTTTTTTTCTCTTATTTCTTTTTTTAAAGTTATTTATTTATTTATTTATTATTCATTTTACATCCTGGTTTCAGCCTCCCTTGCCTCCCAGTCCCCCCCCACACACACACACCTTTCCCTCATTCTCTCCTCTCTCCTCCTCAGAGAAGGAGTGGACCCCCATAGGTCTCAACCCTCCCTGGCACATTAGGTCACTGCAGAACTAGGCTCATCCTCTCCCACTAAGGACAGACAAGGCAGCCCAGTTAGGGGAATGGGGCTCAAAAACAGACATCAGAGTCAGAGAGGCCTCCCACTCCAGTTGTTGGGGGACCCACGTGAAGACGAGACTGGGTGTCTGTTACATGTGTGCAGAGGACCTAAGACCAGTCCATGCATACTCTTTGGCTCGTGTTTCAGTCTCCATGAGCCCCCATGGGTCCAGGTTAGTTAACTCTGTAGGTCTTCTTGAGGTGACCTTGACCTCTCTGGCTCCCTCAATCATGTTCCCATGTCTTCCATAGGGCTCCTTGAGCTCTGTCTAATATTTGGCTGTGGGTCTCTGAATCTGTTTCCATTAGTTTCTGGGTGAAGCCTCTCAGAAGAGTTGTGCTAGGCTCCTGCCTATAAGCATAGCAGAGTAACAATAATAGTGTCAGGGATTGGTTCTCTCCCATGGGATGGTCTCAAGTAGGGTCAGTATTTGGCTGTCCATTCTCTCAATCTCTGCTCCATCTTTGTCCCTGCACATCTTGTAGGCAGAAAAAAAAATTGGGTCAAAGGTTTTGCGGGTGGGTCGATGTCCTTATTCTTCCAGTGGAAGTCTCACCTGGCTACAGGAGGTGGTCACTGCAGGCTCCATTGCCCTCACTGCTAGGAGTGAGAGATGTAAATCTTCCTCCTGCACGCTCACCATGTCTTGCCTGTTGAGAATTCCCTGTTCCTCATGCTCATTCTCCTTCCCACCCTTCTCTAAGCTCTTCTCAGGGACTCTGGTTTAATGCTCACACCATATGCTTTTTCTCTTGTTACTTGTCTTACCAAAGAAAGCTCTTTCTGGTCTTTGTCCCTTGAAGAGTCTCAGCTGTGCTGGTCACTTGGCAACAGTTTTGCTTTCGGTGATGTATCTGAGTGTCCCAGTTGATGCCTATGTCTGAGAAAAGTGATAGTAATTATCATAATTTATCTGAATGTTTAGTATCCATACAGATCACTATGCCACACACTAGTGTATATACACATCTTAAGCATGTCAGACTAATGTCATAAGACATTTTGGCTCACTTTTTATATTGAACAGATGCTATGTCCATTGTATCTGTACAGGCCCATCCAGCCAGCTCTATACCACATGAAATTAGTAAAGGAGGAAAGATTAGCAGACAAGAGCCCTACTCTGAAATCCATCACCTGCTATTTCTAACATTAGGTAAAATGACCATCAGTGTCCACAGCCATAAGAAGGGGAAAAAAGGAAATAACACCCACCCATAAAATCCACAACGTCAATACAAGAAAAGTAAGAAGTTGAGTATCAGAGCTCTATGTAAAACAAGTGGAAAAAACAAAATAACATAAAAAACTAGACCTTAGAATTTATTTCTTTACACATGTAATTCGCCAATAGTCTCTGTGTTTTAATTAGTAAGTGAAACTTGTACATATTTTATATTCAATATGATGAATTGGCATATGTAAATATTGTGGAAAGCCAATTCAAGTTTTAAACCTATGCATTGCCTCACATTCTTCTAATTTTGTGGGGAGATCATGTAGTGTTTTCTTTCTTTGTCTACCTTCTTCCCTTAACTGAGTCTGCCACGTACATGTATTTTTGAAAACAAACAAAAAGATCATGAGTGCTCTATCATGCATAAATAGTGCATTTGTTTTTATCTGTTCATCTGGCGATGACACACCATGCCTATGGTGACTAATGCTGGCACAAATGTGGGAGTACAGACATCTCTTTGATATAACTGATGCTCATTTCGTTGGCTATATACAATTATAGTTCTGTATTGAATGCTACCATTTGCTGTAATGATTCCATAAATTTATAATTCCATCAGCAGGTCTATGTGTTCCGTTTCCTAGCATCTTATCTTTCATCTTTTGATGATAGTCATTCTGAGAGTTGTGCAGTGACGTATCCTTATGTTTTTAATTCACTTTTCCTTTGTGATTAATTATAAAAACAACTGATCACTTAGTCTATGCTAGATACCATGGAATCTGGGTTTAGCCCTTTGCTAGGTTTAAGGACTTCTTTTTCAAAATGGAGTTTGTCTGGTCTTTTCAAGGGAATCAGGTTTCTCCAAGGGAATGTCACTCTGTATTTCAACCATACTTCAAGGCAAACCCCATGCCCAGGAATAGTTGAGCAACACAAATGAACTGTGTTTTGTGGTTTTGTTTTGGCTTTTTTTTTTTTAATCTTGTTGGGTTTTGTTTGTTTTGGTTTTGGTTTTGGTTTAGATTTTTGTTTTTCTTTGTTATGTTTTGTTTTTTGTTTTGTTTTGTTTTTGTTTTTGTTCTTTTATAAAGGGGGAAATAACATGAAATTGTGTGGGTAGGAGGCGAGAATGGAAATAATATGGTCAAAATATATTGTACAAAAGAACATGATTCCTTCTCAGCTTCGCAGAAGAGTACAGAGATTTCACAATTGCCATCTAAGGTGTCTTCACTTCCGCTTTCCTCCCTTTGATGAGAACTTGTTAAAACGTGTGATGGTTTGTAATTGCTGCCAATTTGATGGGATTTACAAAGGACTAGGAGACCAGCCCCTGGACATGTCTGTCTGGGAATATCTAGATTATGTTAACATGTGGAAATGCTTGAGAGAAACTATCTAGATTAGATTATCCAAGGTGAGAAGAGCCCACCTACACTGTGGGAGGTGGCCTTCCACGGTGTGTGACTAGGATACACACAAAGGAGAAATTTAGCTGAGCTGGAGCATTCCTCTTGCTGTTTTCTCTGGGCCTGTAATGGGAGCTGCTGCCTTAAGGTCTTTCTGACATGCCTTCCACAGGATGAAGGACTGTATCGTAGGACTACAAACCTTCATTAAAGTTGCTTTTTCCCTGGAACTGGGGTTAAGAATGAGCACTGCACTTACTGAGAACTAAAGTTCAATTGCTAGTACCTGTGTAGGGCAGCTAAAACAGCTGCATTTAACTCCCAATTTCAGGGGAATCTATCTTTATCCTCCGTCCTCCATGGCACTGCATTCATTTGTACAAGCCCACACTCAGACACACTCATATTTACTTAAAAGTAAAAGGCAAAACTTAAGGAAAAAAAAAAAAAAGAAAACTGCTTCTGTCACTGTATTTTATTACAGAGACAAGAAAAAGTAGACACAGGGTGAAGGTAAGATTTAGTTTCACATACTGTCCCAAGTCTAGCTATAGTATTTTTTTTTCAGAACTGTTCATAAGCTCTATATAAAAGAAGGTGAATCCACCTGTTTAGATAAAGAGATACGCTTTTCTTGAGTCAAATATGAATTCTTGTTTGGTTTTATATAGCACATGATTGAGAAATCCCCCCCTTTTTTTTTTTTAACAAATTTAAAGTTGATCAATAAAAGTAAAGAATCTTTGTTGGCATATTGAATGTAGACAAAATCCCAATATCATTTTTAAGTTAAATAGCTGTGACATTGGACATATACCTTCGAGAGTCCTTCATAGAAAGCTTCTGTCCTTTGCTGTACAGTAATGTCTTAGGTCTAAGGAACTGCTGCCCTGTAAGTAGCTATCATCAACATTTTGAAACATTAAAATAATTTGTGGGGGCTTTCCAGACAGGGTTTCTTTGTGTAGCCTTGGCTGTCCTGGACTCACTTTGTAGACAGGCTGGCCTTGAACTCACAGTGGTCTGCTTGCCTCTGAGTACCGAGTGCTGGGATTAAAGGCATGCACCACTAAAATAATTTTTAATTATAGCACTTTCATTCATTTTCTTCTTTTGGCTTTTTTTAGGACAAAGATTTTCTGTGTAGCCTTGATGGCTCTCTATACCATGCTGGCCTCTAACTCTGCCCCCCAAGAGCTGGGATTAAAGGTGTGCAGCACCACTGCCTGTCCCTATTTATAGCAAATTTCATAGATTCATTGGCATATCTTATTCTTTCCTTCATCACAGTACACCAGACATTGTCTCGAGGTATTCATTACAACTTTGGAGTTATTAAATTATCCACAGGAAGATTTCAAACATTGCTGAAGACCAACTGTCTCCATAGAGCTTTTTTTCTTTTCTTTTCTTTTCTTTTCTTTTCTTTTCTTTTCTTTTCTTCATTGTCTGCATAGTAACATACTGCTAATCTTTCTGCAATATAGTCAAGACCATGAAAGAGAATTGATATGGGTTACTTCTTTGTGAACTTGACATGACAGATGATGCAGGCATTATTACATAATGCTAGGTCCCCTGCTTGACAACTGCCATTAAGGAGGCTACACTCAAAACCATCGTCAGGTGGAGCTAAGGGTTTGCAATAATAACAACCTTTTAGCTGTGGAAGAATTTGGTCAGACATATACCTGCTATGTTAACTCACTACCAGTTTGAAGCTGCCGAACTGATTTTTTTTACCAAGCTGTGTGAATTATCTTTATATTTTAAAAGATGTAGTTCATTACCCGATTAAACAGACAGAGTGGACCAGTTGGATGATATTGAATTTTCTTGTTATCTTGCTAATCTCTTAAAATTACAAAAAAGAAAATGTATCTTCTCTTGCAATACAAAAAGTGAGTCCTTTTCCTCAATTAAGGAAAAAACAAATGAGTTTCTTTAAAAAAGAAAGAAAGAAAGAAAAAAGAAAGAAAGAAAGATAAAACTCTAAAACTCTTCAATTAATGAAGTCCTCTGGGTCTCTGTTTCTTAATCCGTACACAAAGGCATGGTAGTTATATGCCATGTTCCCAAACTCAATCAAAGAAAACATTCTACGTCTGCCTCCACATACTATAGCATGGATTAGTTTCCCTCATAGTACACATTTCTTTGTAGCTTACTCATGATCAGTTAGGTGTCTTTCACAATTCCAGAAACATGTTTTAATTCATTCATTAGTGTTTGCAAACTGAAATCATTAAGCAAAAAATTCTCCAGACTCAATGGAAATAATATCATATTACAACTCCCACTAAAACTGAGAAACAAATGTGAATAAAAAAATTGCTAACAAATAGTCTTATCTATTATTTGAGATAAAATATGTTATGCATACAGTTTGGTCATGATTTATAAGTAGCCAAGATTCATCAATGTCTTGGATATGACAGTGGTTTATATTTGAGGACTTTTTTTTTTTAAGACAATAATATTATTTAGGAAGGTTACATCCACCACAGTCCATAAAAATCCAACAAGCCACTCATCATTGTTTTTCATCAAATACTTCGTAAGTACACTGCAGCTGGCATTTTGGCTACCTTATGGATTCCTTTCTCTCTTCCATCCTTCTCCACCCATACTGATCCTAGATAGCAGAGAAAAAGGATAGAGGGAAACGGAAGCAAAGTTATTAAATTACTTCCTGCCAATTAGGGCCATTGAATTCCTTTGGAGTGAGTTTGATCTTCACTGTCCGAATATCTGATTTCTTGTTGTTGTTGTTGTTGTTGATTTTGTTTGTTTGTTTGTTTTTGTTTTGTCGTTGTTTTTGCATGGGCACATGTGACAAACCACAACCAACAGCATCTCGCCACCAACAGTCAACAACAGCAACCCTGCTTCTTGGGGCTCTAATATTTATATATTCTCTGAAAAGTTTCCAGAATTCCAAACATCATCCACTTGCAGAAACTATCTGCAGTTGGCAAACCATGCCCTGCCAGAGCACAAGGCAAATCCTAGTCAGCTGCTTAAGAGCAGCCCTATATCCCCACACCTGGGATAAAAAGAAAAAATGTTTTCTTATAATATTGCTGTTGTTTTTGTTTTGTTTTGTTTGTTTGTTTGTTTGTTTTGTTTTTAAAAAAACCAAAGCCTGGTGGAGGTGGTGCATGTCTTTAATCCCAGATCTCAGGGAAGCAGTGGCAAGTGGATCTCTGTGAGCTAGAAGCCAGCCTGATCTACATAGTAAATTCCAGGATAACCAAAGCTACACAGAGAAATTGTCTCAAAAAAAAAAAAAAAAACAAAAACAAAACCCACAACCAAACACCCCAAAAAAAAAAAAAAACCCAGAAAGAAAGAAGTAAAGAAAGAAAACAAATTACAAAATTGTCACTACAGTACTGCACGTGAGATACTGAGCAGCATTTCAATGCAGCTGTTCATGGGTGATATAAGAACAATTACAGCACTGAAGAGACGGCTTAGGAGGCATTTGGTTGCTGCACAAACTTAAGGACCTAAGTTTGGATCGTCAGATCCATATAAAGGCCAGGTGTGGTGGTACACACCCATAATCCCGGCACAGCAGCAGACTCAGGCAGTCCCTGGAGCTCAGCTATTCTAGCCAAAATCAGTTATGAGCCCCAGTTTCAGGGAGATACCCTATCTTTTAAAATATGGGGATGTGCGGATAGCAGAGAACACCTGTTATCAACCATTGATCTCTAGAGGTGCAGATATACAGCATGCATACATTACATGTATAATGCATGTAACCATACACGTACGCAAAACAATTAAGAAAAAAAAAAGAAAAAAAAAACAAGTCTCCTACCAAATAATTCATATATAGTTGTTCAGGGAAATAAAAGATAGGAAGAGAATAGCAGTTTTTCTATGTGGGAAGACAATGTATAATTTAGGACTTGGAGTTTTAAGAAAACTACTATAAATTACCTGTAATTTAAGAAGAAGCAAAAGATAGAAGATTATCCAATAGAAAGAGCTGGGGGATTTGATAGGCATGTTCGTTCTGCACGTTTGTGTTTCTCTTCTGCATGTAGCAGGGACTGGTTCATCTGGGCTGCATTTCAGGCCTCTAACATCTTTTTTTAATCTTCTGCTTTCACTTCACTAATGAAACTACGATATTATAAGATAGAAGAAAATTTAGGTGTTTATTATCCCAATTCTAGCTCTTTTTAAAATTAAGGTGGGTCATTGGGTCCCTCTGATAATGGCCTAGCTCATACCAGCAATCTTCTATACAATTATCTTTGCTAATTCTAACCGATTAAGCATGGGAGTATTAGCAACCTGCTGCTCTAAGTAGCCCTGAAGTAGTTCACTGACAACATGAGGGAAGGATCGGAAGAGAAGGGGACATTGGGAGAATAAATGACTGTGTCACTGATCACTATAACAGCACTAATTGTTATGTTGATGAGATCAGCTGGATGCTTCAGATGGCCCCACAGAGACTGTCCGTGAAGAAGTAGATGGCTTTACAGTTCTAATTCAGAATCTTAGCTGAAAATCATGAAGCCTCAGTGGATGCTCTGAGAAACTTCTTTTCTACTGTAGTGGTCATCAGCAATGCAGTTACAGACCAAGCCCACGGAGTGACCAGAAAGGAAACAGAATGGCAGATCAATGTAACTGCCTTCATGGCCTATGCTAAATTCAGAACGCTAGTACAGAGAGAGTGGAAGTGCTGAGTGAACACTAATGGCAAAACATTAGTCCATTCAGGGCACTCAGTAATTTTTTTTGTTGATATCTATATCCCACTTTTATTTTTTTAAGCATAATATTTTTTATTAACTTATTCTTGTTACATCTCAATGGCTATCCCATCACTTGTACCCTCCCATTCTTCCCTCCCTCCCATTTTCCCCTTACTCCCCTCCCCTATGACTGTGCCTGAGGGGGACCTCTTCCCCCTGTATATGCTCATAGGGTATCAAGTCTCTTCTTGGTAGCCTGCTCTCCTTCCTCTGAGTGCCACTAGGTCTCCCCTTCCAGGGGACATGGTCAAATATGAGGCACCAGAGTACGTGTGACAGTCATACCCCACTCTCCACTCAACTGTGGAGAATGTTCTACCCATTGGCTAGACCTGGGTAGGGGTTTAAAGTTTACCACCTGTATTGTCCTTGGCTGGTGCCATAGTTTGAGCGGGACCCCTGAGCCCAAATCTGCCTATCATAATGTTCTTCTTGTAGGTTTCTAGGACCCTCTGGATCTTTCTACTTTGCTATTCTCCCATGTTTCTCTCATCTAGATATACTCACTTATATCTGCATACTAGCCTAAGGGGCATGTCCCATGAAAGTCTTCACTTATTCAGGGCACTCAGTAATTTTTTAATAAATTAATAAATTCACTTTAGACTCCCTCCTCTACTGGTCCCACCCTACCTCTCTCTTTCCCATCTTACCTTCCCTATTACTCAGAAAAGGAGAGCCCACACTCGCCTACCCACCCCAGCTTATCAAGTTACATCTGGACTGAGCATGTCTTCTTCCCCTATAGCCTGGCAGGCAGCCCCAACAGGAGGAAGTAATCAAAAGCAGGTGACCAAGTCCATATTACCTAGATCATCTTCCGCTCCTTACTTGAGCTGCCCATCTGCTACATCTGTGTAGAGGGCCTAGGTCCAGTCTCTGCATAGTCTTTGGTTGGTGTTTCAGTCTCTGCAAGCCCTTCTGGGCCCTAGGTTGTTGGCTTTCTTGGTCTTTTTATGGACCTTCTGTCACCTCCAGATCCTATCCATTCCCCCACTTTTCCACAAGACTCCTTATGCTTCACCAAACGTTTGGCTGTAAGTCTCAGCATCTGTTCTGAAGTACTGCTGGGTGGAGCCTCTCAGAGGACAACTCTGTAGGCTGCTGTCTATGAGCATAGCAGAGTATTGTTAAATACTGTCAAGGGTTGGCTGTCTGCCATGAGCTGGGGCTCAGGTTGGGCCAGGCATTGGTTGGGCATACCCTCAATCTCAGCTCTATCTTTATCCCTGCCCATCTTGTAGGCAGGTTAAATTTTGGGTGCAAGCATTGGTAGATGGTTGGTTATTCCCCTCCTTCTACTAGGAGTTCTTTCTAGTTAGAGAGTATCCTCTTCACACTCCATAACCCCTGCTACTAGGAATCTCAGCTATTCATGCCCACATCCTCTCAGAAGCCTACCCTGTTCTATGTCTCGAGTTTGTCACAGAGATGCCTCCACCCACAGCTTCTCTTCTCTCGGCAGGCCCTCTGTCCTGCTCTCTCTGGGTCTGATCCCACCCTCATTTCTTTGTGTCCCCTCTCATACCTTATTCCCTCTCTTCAACCACTTCCTCTGTATATTCTATTTCCCCTTCTAAGTGAGATTTAATCATCCTACTGACACTTTCCCAGAAAACTGGAAATAGCTCTACCTCCAAACCCAGCTATATCACTCCTGTGTTTATACCCAAAAGATGCTTCATCATACAGCAAGGACATTTGCTCAAGTATGCTCACAGCAACTTTATTCGTACTATCCAGAATCTGAAAACAACCCAGATGTCCTTCAACTGAAGAATGGATAAAGAAATTGTGGTATACTTACACAATGGAATACTATTCAGTTTTGAAAACAAGAAAATCATGAAATTTGCAGGTAAACGGATGGAACGATAAAAGATCATCTTGAGTGAGATAACTCAAATCCCTAAAGACACACATGGTATGTATTCATTTATAAGTGATTTTAGCCTTATAATACCAGATAAACATACTATAATTCATAGACCCAAAGAAAACAAGTACTAGGTAATTTTTGAGCAACAGAAATTCATTGCTCGCAATTTAGTAAGCAGAAGAGTCCCAGGTCAAGTCACCAACAAATTCAGTGTCTCATAAAGGCTCACCCTCTGCTTCTAGAATAATGTCTTCTAATGTTGTCTTCATGGTGGCAAGGAAAGGGGCCTTTATAAACTTTTTTTTCATAAAGGCATTGGCTTATTTTGTGTGCACTCCATCATCAATTTCTAATCATGTCCTGAGAGCCCTCCCTATTGGTATCAGCTAGGTAATATTTGGACGTATGAATTTTTGATAGGCCACAACATTCAAACCACAGTAGGTAGAAAACCTAAAATAGCGACTGTGGACCTCTTAACTCCCTCTATGTCTGTCATGAAAAGTAAACCAGAAGCAAGCATTGCAATTCCCAGAGTCATTATGCAGGCTTGTAAAACCATCAGAGTATAAATATTCCTATATTCCTATAAATCTATAATAGTTCCATTTCTTGTAGATTTGCATCTGATTCATGAGTCAATGAGTCATAGACAATGAGAATAGATTATTACAGATAAAACTAAGCAGTGTGGATGTAAGAAGAGAATGATCAGAAGGGAATTTCTGATGTCATACCTGTAATGAAACGAATCAACCCTTCCCCTAGCAGTTACAATTCCACTAGTTGACCTGAAATGGTTTTTTTTTTATAATTTTTAAGCAAATATTACCCAGATATATACCAAATGTATAATTCTGTGTATTTGTGGAAGATGCATTCTAAGACCTCCAGTGGGTTCTGGAGCAAAAACTTCATTTCTGTTGTTGTGTCAATACATCCTGACCAAAAGCAACTTTGGGGAGAAAGGTTTTATTTGAGTTCACAATTCCAGGTTATACTCCACTGTGGGGAAGTTACAGTTGCAGGGGCTTGGAGTCGTGATATAATACCCATGATAGAGTACGGCTTTTTCTTTGCTCTTACATAGCCCAGAGTCCAAAATTATGAAATTTCACCATCCACTGACAAAATGGGTTTTCTCATGTCAGTGAAGTCAATCAAAACAATCCCCACAGACATGTCCATAGGCCAACCTGATCTAGACCTTCCATCATTGAGATTCTTCCTATGTGATTTTTCAGTTGTGCCAAGTTGGTCACTAGAATTGGTCATTACAAGTACTAAACTTATGTATTTTGTTTTTATCACATACATACATACATACATATAATAAAAATCGATATATTAGGTCCAATAGGAGATTCACAGTAACACAATAAAATAGAATAATTATAAAAATATAATGTAATAAATTTCATGTGAATTTAGTTTCTCTGTTATTGTATGTGCTACCTTCACTGTTATAATGATGTGACTTGTGGTATCAGAGGTTCCTAACCATTGGAAATTTAAATCACTGACTGTGAAACCATGGATAAGAAAACGTATGTATATTCTGATGCTTTTGTTTTAAAATTATCAATACTTTCATACACATTAACAGTCTTCTTACAGTATTCAGCAATACATTAACAAGTGTCTAAATATCCTTTGAGAGAATTCAGTCTTTTTTATCAATCTCAAATGTAATTTTACCCTGTAGCATTATATTGTAAAAATGAATGAGCTGAATGAAACATATTTGAAAAGCATAAGCATTGGCTCACAGCTTAGTTTCTGAAGGTTCTTGTTCCTAGAGCTTTACCAACACTTCCAAAATCCACACATATGAAGCCCATGGAACTTCTTGGTGGCTTCTTACAAATGGAAGAAGAAAAGCAAGATTAGTTCTTAGGCAGACTTCTTAATAAGTTGACTTAGGTCCAAGATGATAGCCACTTCCATTTATTTCAACTCACAGGTACCATTGAAAGATATTTGTAGCTTGGAGAAATAGTTACTTAAAGCAGAAATTATCTAATTTTCCATCTTGCAAAGAAAGAAAAAATAGTCTTAGATCTGTTTTTATATTGATTCACAGACAACATCCAACAAGTTGTCCAAATGGCCAGAACATGGTAAAAACAAAAATCTAAGATTTAGATACACATTCCAAAGTGACGTAACTGGACCCTTTGCTTCTTCTATTTTCAGTTTTTTGAGGGTCCTTCATACTGGTTTCCATAATAGCCATGGAGGTTTATATTCTTTTTTTTAAATTTTTTTATTAATTTATTCTTGTTACATCTCAATGTTTATCCCATCCCTTGTATCCTCCCATTCTCCCCCCCCCCATTTTCCCATTATTCCCCTCCCCTATGACTGTTCCTGAGGGGGATTACCTCCCCCTGCTTACTATGTTTATTGCTGTACTAGGCACAATAGCAAGGAAATGGAACCAGTCTAGGTGTCCATGAACTGGATTAAAAAAAAGTGATAATATACACAATGGAATTTATGCATCCATAGAAATCACTATGTCAAGTGTATAAGTCATACACAGAAAAAGAAGTACTGAGTTGTTTCTTACATATGTGATAGCCAAAATTGTGTCTCTGTTTGTATTTATGCATATGGGGATTCCAACCCTGAAAGGGAACCAGTGATAGCAGGGAGGGAGAATGGGAGAATGGAATGGGGCAGAGGTGAACAAATGGAATCAGAGTATAATAAAGCACATGTGTAAAGTTGTAAAAAAAAAAAAAATCTAAGAATGGTAGTTTAGGAAAGAAGTATATAAAGAACTTATTTGTTTGTCTTAAGATGTAATTTATTGTTTATTGATATTATTGGTCAAATATTTATGAAAAATCAGCCTTGATGGTTTCAGGTATAATGTATTTTGTCTATTTCTCTCCTCCGGTCAGTTTTGCCTCAGGCGTTGCCTAGCATTACTTTGATTTCAAATTCACTTTGAATACCTTCTTTATTCCTGGTACTATGCCTTGTACTAAAATCTTTTTATTGTGCTAATAATAGAGCTACTTGAACTTCCAAATGATGTGTGTATTGATACAATTTGTACAGGAGTATATTTGCATGACATTTCTTTTTTTCTTTTTTTGTGTTTTATGCATTAGCATCATGGTAGTAAATGTGCTTCTACTGAAAAAGAAATAGACTTCAGAGACTGGGTCTGTGTGGCTCATTTTAGGGCCAAAATTGTATGCATTAGCCCACTGAACAGCAACATATATTAGGTGGAGCAGATGCCTAGCAAGAAGCAAAGGGCTGAGGAGCATGGCCAGAAAGGCTCTAATTTATTTTGATGCTGTGAGCTCTTGAACTTCAACCTCATTGCTCAAACAATTCAGTCTCTTTTCTTCCCCTGTAGTCATAGGACTCTACTGCTCTTCTGACCTTTAAGCTGGACCCAGTTAATTGGTCATAGAGAACATCAGAGGGTTTGAAATGAGTTTCCTTCATATTTAGGAACATTTCTTCATAACCACCCATGAAGAAATAACATCCTCACAGAATTCTGCTGTCAGGATCTACTTCCAGAAAATTCGAACCAGGCATTTATGTCACCAGTGCATCCCCCCTCCTCATAACAATCTTCCTTACCATTAATTTTGCACAGCTGAATCAACTTCTCCTTTTTTCCCCCAGTCCCAGTGAGCAACAGGATGCAGCCATGAGTTCTGAGTTGCACAGGAGATAACTACGCTTTAGTTTGCATCTCCCATGCAGAAAAAAAACTAGATATCTGCATCCAACCAGACAGACATTTATGAGAGATATAGACTGGCTATCAGGTTAGAGATGCAACATTTGCCAGATTGAAGGCTAGAGTTGGTACAAAACAATTGCATCTTCTGAAGCCTTAAAATTCCCAGTGATTCTGAGCTCATCACAAGTTTAGTCAAGTCTTCCGCTTGAGAGCCTCACCCAGGCTGCCATTGATCTCCAGCTGGACAGGGTTTAACTAATGAACCAGTTCACTTGGGCAAAATGGTACAGCAAGACAGACACAGAAATGTCTTCATAGACACTGAGCATGGAGAACTGACAGGAAAGGCTCAGTGTGGCTGAGTTCCTGGAGCCACAGTCTTACAAGCACAGGGTCTTCCTGGTGGCTGTAACTTTCTTTAGCAGAGCTCAGGGTGGCGTGTGATAAAAATGGGTCAGTATGACCCTACTCAAGTTAATCATTTTGGCTGACTGATGCACAGATGCTGGGACACACAGTTCAAGACTGATTCTGAAAGCTGGCAGTGAGATAATCAGAGGACCTCGGAGGAGATCTTCCAGGCACATGAGCACCTGGCTTGGGTAACATTGTAGGAAATAGGCACTGTTCATATGGAGCTGTTGGAAGAAAGCCAGGATGCAGAACCAAGATATGATTGTGGCAACAAGCTGTTCATTTTCCCCTGGGGAAATATAGTCAGACACACAGGTTTGAGAAAAAAAGAAAGTTATAATGATTTCTTAGCTGGGCCAGGGAAGGATCAAAACTTCCTAGGGTAGAAGGATCGCAGGGACAATTCACTTCCACCTCAGCATACAGACAAATTTTGGTATTTCTAGAACGTTCCTGATGCTATGGATGAACAATGCCCAAATCCCCATCTCCCTACAGCACAGATGTACCAAACATTTAATCTTCTGATGGACAGAAGTACATCAGAATTCATGCATGTAGTGATGGAGGCAAATATTTACTAACAATTCCAGTGGCTGCTTCACTCCTTCACCCCAGCTAGTCTTCCACTGCTTCATGAGTACCCGTGGCCTGTGATGAGAAGGTAATAGTCACTGTCCCAGGTATGTTCTGGACCTTCTGGTGTGCATTCTGCAAACTGATCACTATGGGTTTCCCCACCTGGAGTGATCTTGCTGGGCAATATCAAGCCTATCCAACAGTGTTTATAAGGTCTGTAAGCACAGTGTCTTCATCTGGCCTTCCAAGATAAGGTATGGGGAAGGGCTGTCTGCAACTTCACCCCTCAGGTAACAACACATCTGTTAGTTTTCATAACCAGTGGAGCGAAGAGTGCTGAGATCAGGTCTGCTACAGTAGAGATGTCCAAGGCCTCATTCATTACTCAGTGTGTTTCTGCCCTAACAACCCCAGAAATATGCATGTGATCTGGATGCTAGTCCTGATTAATGTGCAGAAGATGGGCCCTATATTATCTGTTCCATCTAAGTTTACCCAGCAGATTTTCACCTGGTGGGCAGAGTACCCTGGGTCATCGCAGAACTGAGCAATGACTCCGGGATTCTGCTTCCATATAGAACATCTTTGAAAAAGTACAGCATAGGAAATGTGCCTCATATATATTCCCAGCAGAACAAACTCAATACAGATAAATGTTCTGTATTGTGGCTATCAGTCAGAATCATCTGTCAGCCTCCTTACTCCTTGCTCAAGTGAGCCATGTGCAGGGTTTTGTAAGGCAATGCCTAAAGGCCAATCACATGTTTAACAGCATGAATTTTTCGTTATTAGTGCTGATCTTGCTACTTAAAGGATAGAAAGTAAAATATTCCCCAAAATATAAATATGTTCTTGATGTAAGGCAAAACAAATCAAAAGACTGTAGGAGTAGAGGCAGAATAGATGGTAGGGAGACAACAAAAATATCCTTTAAAATGGTTTTCAAACACTATTGATGAAATGACATCAAAATCACTTTATATAAGCCAGATGTCTTATAAACTTCTCTAGATGAGTATCCACTTTGAACCACAAAGCTCACAGCAGAAAGTTATTTTACAAGCCTACCCAGCACACTAGAGCAAAGAATGGAGATTGTGGTGAAAACCATTACCAAACAAACTCAGTGCACTGAATGCGTGTTCTATTCCCATCTCTCATTCAAATTCCTTGCAAATATTAGCAAGGCTCACTCAGAAATACCCATGCTAATTTAAAAAAAAATTATGATATTGGATGCTGCAAACAGCCCCTTCTTCTGGATGACTAAATAACAGTTACAGTCACTGGCCTTCCTAATTGTCTCTAACATCCTGCAGGTGTTGAGGGAATAGTGGTCCTAACAGATATAGAAAATACAAGTGGGAATATGGTTATTCATTAAGTAAGTCAATGAAAGCACAGAGGTTTTGCATTTCTTTCTAATATAATATTTAACAACATCTACAAGCAGGGAGGTAATGGAACTGCTTTGCCACCTGAAGTAGAAGAGACGTGGGACACAGCTGGAATTACAGCTTTATCTTGGTTTTGATTCTTCAAAGGCAAAAGCAAACCAGGCATTTGTGGCACACGCCTTTAATCCCAGCACTTGGGAGGCAGAGGCAGGAGGATTGCTGTGAGTTTGAGGCCCACTTGGTCTACAAAGCGAGTCCAGGACAGCTAAGGCTACACAGAGAAACCCTGTGCCGAAAAACCAAAAACAAACAACAAGCAAACAAACAAAAACAACCAAAAAAAAAGAGACAAAAACATTTATGTTTTCCTTATTTAGTCAAATTCAACCAAACACTTGGATCTATAAAGCCACTCACTGTACGTAAATAGGTTTTACTTTTAAGTGATGTTACAGGACAGTTTGCTCTACCAGTTGTAATTAAAAAACAAACAAACAAACAAAAAACATCATTTTCTTTGTTAAAAGCATGGCATAGAACGCATGATATGCAAATTTTAAATTTTGCATTAGTGTGCCGCACTAAAGATAACTAACAGTAAAATATATTGCTATAAATATACAATAATGCTTTGGTTCAAATAATTGTATTATTAAAATGTATGACCTGTAAGTATATGTTGGATACCATTTATATGGTTGGTCAAGAAAAATATTTAAAAATGGATTCATAAAATCACATTTTAGTTAAAAGTAAATACTCCAACTCCTTTCTCCCTATTTGGAACTGTGTATTCTGACTTATTGTTTTGCGTGCTCCAGAGTAAAAATACAATTCCTAAAACTTGAAAACTTTATTAATTGAAATTGTACTCTAAAATTACTATAGTTAAACTATGAAAAGTATTGATTCTTCTGAACTGAAGTAATCTACTTAGACCCAGTGGGTAAAGCAATTTCCATACCAGTGTGAGGACCTACGTTGAATCCCTACAACTCATGTAAAACTGGCTATGGTAGTGCACTGCTTGTCAGCTATGTCAATGATCTTATGGTGAAATGTGAGGCAAACAGGATTCACAAAAGCCCTAGAGCCAGCTGGCCTGGCAGAGTCAGTATAGTTACAAAATACAAAGAGATTCTTCTTCAAACAAAATAGAAGGTGAGATCCACACTTGAGGTTGTTATCTGACCGTCATATGCCCTCTCCTGTCAAGACACGACACACACACACACACACACACGCGCGCGCACACACACACCAAAGTATTCTACTTAAGAGTAAATATGACACACCAATGCTGTGTAGCATATAATATAAAAAACGGCTAAAAATAACAATATCATAAAATTATTGAGTTAGTGAAAATTATTACGCAATATTAATATCTAAGTTTATGTCACTAAGTAAACAGATAGTTGAAGTCATCGTGAGGATCAACTCTCTACAACTATCACTTTGAGATTAGGGGATTTCCTGGAAACAACAGTTCCCAATTTTTAAATTGTGTTCACACCCAATGGTTGACCACTCTTTAAACAGCGGAATAACCTTTTCTACCAGTGGGCAATCTGTCCACACATGCATCTGTTTCAACTGCATCATTACTGTCATCTTTTCTACAGCTACACAGACAGAATTTATTATTCATGATTCCTGTTATTTATGGCTTCTAAGCCTCTGTGTAAGGTAAGAAGGCCTCGCTGTCCTGTATCTTCTTCTACAAAATTATGTTAGCTATTTTAACCCTCTTGTACTTTTCTCATAGATGTTACAAACAGCCTGCCAGATTCTAAGAAGGTAAGAAAAAAAGTATTACTGAAATTTGTTTTTATTTCACTAGCTCAGAATGAGATGGGCCATGGCTACATTTTTAAGCTACAAAATATTTTTTTATTTTTAAAATTTTAATTAAAATAGAATTACATTGCCCAAACCTCCTTTTCCTCCAGCCTGTCTCATCACACTCCACCCCTGTCTCCTTCTCAAATTTATTACCACTCTATGATGATGATGGTGGTGGTGGTGGTGGTGGTGGTGGTGGTGGTGGTGGTGGTGGTGTGTGTGTGTGTGTGGTGTGTGTGTGTGTGTGTGTGTGAATACATATATAAACACAACCTGCTGAACCTATTTAGTATCTCTATTAGGAATATATTTTTAGGGATAGCTTCCAAAATGTAGGCTTTACCAAGTAGCCAGCCTCAAATACTTTCTTTTGTCATATAAACCTCAGGTTTTTAAACTCTGAGTCACTATTATCTAGCTATATACATTCAGAAAACTGAATGTTTCTCTTACATTTTCATTGTGCTGGCTTGAAATTTTCTATAGTATCTTCTTTAATTGGAGTCTGATTATTCTGTTTCTGGCATAAGGAGGCCACCCTCCTCAGTGCTTCTATTATTTTTAATGGATTCTCTCTCCATTTTCTCACTCATTCTTGCCAGGGGACATCTGTTCTATTAAACTCTTCAAACTTGCATGCATTG
>NW_026131528.1:0-88083 GCF_903995435.1 Acomys russatus | reverse complement strand
GGAGAGTTCTTGCCATCTGTGTGGTGTGGTGTGTGTGTGTAAGGAGAGTTCTTGCTATTGGTGTGGTGTGAGTGCAAGGAGAGTTCTTGCCAACTCTGTGGTGTGGTGTGGTGTGTGTATGTGTGTGTTTGTGTGTGTGTGTAAGGAGAGTTCTTGCCATCTGTGTGGTGTGGTGGTGGTGGTGTGTGTGTGTGTGTGTGTGTGTGTGTGTGTGTGTGTAAGGAGAGTTCTTGCCAACTCTGTGGTGTGGTGTTGAGAATAAAGATGCCTCCTTGGTCTCTCTAAGCCACAGGCCATCTTCGGATTAGAACTACAGCTTCAAATCTTAACTAGAGCCTTCTAATTTAAGATATTTCTACTGAAATGCACCTTAGAAAATACATATTAATTACTGTCAGCACATTGATCCATCATCGAAAAAATACATAGACAAGTTTAAGAAACAACTTGTTTTTATTGTGTAAAATGTCTTACCATATATTTCATATAGCCCATTTTATCTGAAATATAAGGTAAGCAATTTCACTCACTTTTCTTCAGAACCCTCTAGTAGATTTTTTTCTTTTTAATTTAAAGATAATTGTGGAAGGTGCTACATATGCTACAGGAGCGGGAAAGGGTCATCAACCACCCAGCTATGAAGCCAGCGAGCTTCAGAGATGACTGTCTCAGAAAGGCATGCCATTGGTGTGACAGGGGCACAGACACACTGGACAGAACCAATCACTTTCTTATTGGATTTAAGGCCCACGACACGACACGAACCCCTCACCTGGCATCATAACTGAGCCAAGAACCTATGGCTAGACAAGTCCTGGGGAGAATCTGCTCCTATGACGTTTGCTAGATGGGCATAGCATCCAGCCAACCTCTAATGGATTGCTAACACACCCACAGATGTGAGACGTTTCTCTCTGCAGCAGGTGGTAACCAACACAGACCCACTGCTGGCCGAGATACAGAGACTAAGGCACTGTAGAATGTGCATTCCTATGTGGAGCATATCTACCATAATTTTCCTCCAAAGGGTCATGAATTATTGCAGACAAAGGGATAAAATAATGTAAGAAATGGAAGTGATGGGCAACTGCAAGAAAACTGTGTATATGAACTTGTAGTGCTTAGAACAGTGTGCGCTGCAAGCCCAGATCAGACCAAATCCCGCCACTGGGAACTGTTATCTTCCAGGGGAAGGAGTCAGTTCTCTTTAGGAGTGAAGTCGCTGGTAATCTAAGCATGCCATAATGAAAGATACTACAGGAATATTTTGGCAGCACAAACTGCTCTTGATTGGTTTAAGAGAAAAGAAAAAAGTCGCAAAATTGGGTGTGTAAGGAAGAAGGGTGGATCTGAGAAGACATGTGAGATAAGAGTTATCATCAAAACATGTACAAACTCTAAGAACTAATAACAAATAATAAATTATTTTAAGGATTTTTAATTTTAAAAACTAACATCAGCTTATGAGGGAAGACTGCACTATTTAAAGTTTTCTGGGTCTGGGTTGGCTCATTCGAGATTGTTTGGGTTTGTTGTTGTTGTTGTTGTGTTTTCTAGTTTCCTCCATTTACCTGTGAATTTCCTTTTTCTTTATGGCTGGATAATATCCATTTTGTAAACGAACCACATTTTCATTGTCCATCCATCAGCTGGTGGATAGCTAGCTTCCTTCCAGCTTCTGGCTGTCACAAATAGATGAGCCTGGAAGAGCTGGAGGCTCGTGTGGATGGATTCCCGTCCTCCTGACGAACAACACACTGATTTTCATAGTGGGTGTACAAGTTTGCACTCCCACCAGCAATAAATGCATACTCCCCTTATTCCTCATCCTCACCATCATGTGCTGCTATTTTTTTTTTTTTTTTCATCTTAGCCATCCTGACTGGTGTAAGATGAAATCTCAAATTAGTTTGGATTTATATTTCCCTGCTGGCTAAGGATGTTGAGCATTTCTTTAAATGCTTCTCAGCTATTTGCGCTTCTTCTTTTGAGAACTCTGACAAGTGTTATATGTCACTTTAATTCGGCTACTTGAATTTTGGTGGCTCAGTTTCTTAGTTCCTTATATATTTTAGATACTAATCCTCTGTCAGATATGTAGTTGTTAAATACATTTTTCTGTTCTGGAGGATGGCACTTTGCTTGCATCACACCATCCTTCCCCATACTGGAGTTGCTCAATTTCATGATATCCCATTTGTTATTTGTTGTTTCTTTGTGACTAGGCGCTTGGTGCTCTGATCTGAAGTGAAGGCCGCAATAAAATGACCCCTAGTGAAATCCTGAACCTCCTCTCCTGTGCCAGTGAGTTCAAGACTGCTCCCCATTTTCTCTTCTCTCCAATTCTTGAGGTTTCCGGCCTTATATTGTAGCCCTTGGTGCACCTGGAACTGAGATTGGTGCAGGGTAATAAGGAAGGACTCATTTGCCTTTTTCTATCTTTCGCCATCTATTTTAACTAGCAGCATTTGCTGAAGATGCTGTCTTTATTCCAGTGTGCATTTCTGGCTTCTTTATCAAAAGTCAGGTGTCCATATGCATGTGGATTTATGTCTGTGTCTTCACTTCTATCACATTGACCCACACGCATGGTTTGGTACCAACACTGTGCTGTTTTTACTTCTACAGCTCTGTAGTCCAAGTCACTATGGGGACAGTGATGCTGCCAGCACTGCTCTGCTTTTATCATTCAGACTTGTTTCCACTTTCAGTATTTAAGCATGAATAATCACATAGGTTAGGTGGCTGATAAGGAAACCGTGAGGATGACAGGGCTTCCGTGGAAGGCAAAATGGGAATTCTGCCTTATACAGAGATAAAAGGAGAAACTGGAATGGAGGATTAATTGTGGAGGGGAAAGGAGGTCTGGGTACGAGGAGGAATATGGTCTCCTGAAAACCCATCCTGATGTCGATGCTTCCACCACGCTTGCTGACTAGTGTTCATGGAGCTGCACGGCGCTACACATGTTACTGGAAATGGTGCCTGCTGACACGGCACTGCCATGGTACTATGTATGCTACCAGAGGGGACACATAATCTTATCATCAGCCAACTACAAACCTTGCAGCCTATAACAGTGATCAACCTGCAAGACAGACTGGTGCAACAGTGTCACCAATATGACGGGGACAACCAGCCACTCTCTACATGTAAGGCCAACCTCTCCAGCTGGAACTCATACCTGACACTGCCAAGGTGGCCAGGGCCTTGACCCTAGACAGGCCATGCGCCGAGGAGAAGCCTAATACTAACCTTTAGTTAAGTGAAGGCGGCAATAAAATGACCCCTAGTGAAATCCTGCTCTGCCCACAGATGAGTGCCTCGCTCAGCCTTCGTCAGAAAAGCCCCTTACGTAATCCACGGTATAACAGACACAGAGACCCAGAACTGGACAAGTGCAGAGGGTGGAGTGGTTTGTAGTACTAAGTCCTAAATTGAATGTCTTTATTAAAGCCCTGCTCTGAAGGTTCGCGGGCTGGTTTAGAACAACAAAATAATTCACAGAACTGAGGAAAGAAACTGGACATAAAGTCCCACCACGAAGAAGCTATTTACAACTGACAACCGCAGAGGAAGCAGAAACTGGTTTCCTTCTATAGAGTGGCTATGAGTGCATCAGCCACGCTCCAGGACAGGCACCGCGCATGCCCACGACTTCTGACGCAGCCAACACAAAATGGACTCTGTGGGTTTGCTTGTGCTTATTGACTATTTTTTGTCTTACTGGTTTTGTTTATTTTTCTTATTTTTAATGTAAAGGGGGAAAAACATAAAATTTTGAGGTTGTAGGGAGGTAAGAAGAATATAGGATGTGTTGAAGGAAATTTTGATCAAAAAATACAAGAAAAAAAAAAAGAAAAAGTAAAAACAAAATAAAAATCTGATTTTTTTCAATGCAGGTATGACAAATTACAGATTATTTTGAAAAAAATTAATGACTACAAAGAATGCTGTTGATCCATAGATTCAACAAGCAAAGCATTTCCTTTTCTTTCTTTCTTTCTTTCTTTCTTTATTTATTTATTTATTTATTTTTTAAGCATTTCCTTTTCATTACATAAAAACCCAGGAACACTAACTATACTGTGCTACTAAAACCTGAAGTGCCCCAATAGCACACAAATGGGCTCATTACTCACTTACTCTCTCACTGAGCCATTATCACATTTTCTCTGTGTTGCCCTAATAAAATCCAGGTCCGATGGATTGATTAACAACAGCCTAAGGACTTAAAACGTCTAGGTTTTTCAAATTAAACACAGCAAAGGAGAGCATAAAGTTTATTTCAACAAGCTATCAAAATCTTTTAATTTCTTCAAAGTTGTGTTAATTGTGCCAAAATAACCATAGCAGAAGAATAAAGAAAATCCTATTTGATAATGATTATTGCTAGAAAAATCCTAGATTTTTGTCAGTATGTTGGAAGTTTTTGTTTTCATTGATTAATCTGAAACACATGGCATATCTATGAAATAGTATATAACCCAATACCAAAGAGCCATGAGCAAAGAAAAGATTTAACATGATGCCCTTAAGACACACACACACACACACACACACACACACACACACACACACACACACACGCGCACACACACACACACACACACGCACACACACACACACCAGCAATACCATGGTTGAAAGAGTCTACTATTTAAATATAATTAAATAAACTAGTCATGAGCACGTACTATGGAGTGATTGCCTAGCAGGAGAAAGGCCCTAGCTCCAATCCCTACTATATTGTGCCTGTTCTTCTTATTGCTGCTGCTGCTACTGTTGCTGTAAAATATTTTTTTAAAAAAATCAAGTCAGTGAAATCATCAATTCATTGTAAGCCGAACCAGGGCTTTAAACACAACATTTAAATCCCTGGGTATTTAAACAGAGGTGGTTTAACATAGGAATTTATGCAAAGGGAATGGACCTCTTGAGACTGGTGACATCCATGTGTAGAGTGGTGACTAGTAGTGACAGGAAGCCACTACTGCCCTGAGGTGGAGGAGATGGGTGGCTAAGGCATGAGAAGGAAGCTGCCTCCTAGGGAAGGCAGAGATGCTGCCCCCAGGGAGAAAGCTGAGAAATGCCTTGGCTGCT
Source organism: Acomys russatus (assembly GCF_903995435.1). Classification (NCBI taxonomy): domain Eukaryota; kingdom Metazoa; phylum Chordata; class Mammalia; order Rodentia; family Muridae; genus Acomys; species Acomys russatus. The sequence goes on along the minus strand of NW_026131528.1, from coordinate 82,980 downwards.
CACTTCACCATCATCTCTCCAACCTGCTTCCCACTAACAGTAGAAAGGAGCCCTGAGGGGCAAAGCCTGAGGGTCGCACCATCTCCACATACACACACAGAACAGCAGAGTACCACAGGGCCAGGGCTGACTGACACAGACTATACTGTCACCATTTTAATAATTTTTTAAAAAAAATTCTAATTCTTAATCCATAGAGAAATTTCATTATAAAAATATATTTAAAATAAGCTCACTAATAATAGGCTTCTAAGATGATGTAACCAAAACAAAATTTGAATTATTTTGAACTAATTAGATTGCTCAAAAACAAATATCTGGAGATTTTAAAAAAAGCATCTTATTGTTCTGTGATTAATAAATTGCTGTTAGTTAATCTGCCCCATAGTGTACCTGGAGAGGAGAAGGTCCTGAGCATCACCACAGGTGTCACCCCACACTGCTCAGTTCTATGCTGGGGACCCGTTTTCCCCAGGCTGACTCACCATGACAATCTATTATCCCTTCTGCCCTAGTTTCCCTCTGCTGCTTTGATAAAACAATGACTGAAAACAGCCCAAGAGAAGAAAGGGTGTGTTTGGTTTACAGGTTGCAGTTTATCAACAAGGGAAACCAGGGCAGGGGCCCATGCGGACACCTGCAGGCAGAACGGAAGCACGGACCATGGATGAGTCCTGCTTACTGATTTGTTTCCTGGGCTTGTTCAGCCATGTTGCTTATGCAGCCCAGGCCTTCCTGCCTTCTGTGGGCTGGGCCCTCTCAGGTCAATTGTCAATTAAGTAAAATGCCCCACAAACATCCCTGCAAACCAATCTGATGGGGGCAGTTCCTTCATGTGCGTCCCTCTTCCCAGGTAGGTCAAGTCAACAATTAACCCCAAGTATGGCACCTTCCTTTCTTAAAAGTTTTGAAATTGTGTTTTTAAGGACTGTATCAAACCAGCTCATAAACATTTAAATAGTATCTTAATGTTATAAATTGATATCTCTGTGCTGTTGAGCAGTTTGCTGGAAGCAAGTGGTGCTTTGGTGTACAGGGGGGACTCAGCTTACAAGGAGACATCCCAAAGGCCTTCCCAAAGGATGCTAATTGACTTCTATTTATTGGTGACCCCACATCCTCATACATAAATCACTGAAGACCATGCACTTCAATTGAGACTACTTAATGTAGAATAAAAACAGCCAATGTGATGGCCTATAGGAATAAACACTCAGGACACCATTTCTAAATCTACTGGCAAGATTTGGTGGTTCCTGCAGAACCATCTTCTGTGCAAACATGTAATGTAGTGCATGCCTGTCTCTCTCCTGCTCTTCTCACCAACAGTCACATGGCATGTTACCCAGCAACTGTCACTCAAGTCCACTCACAGAAGGGCTGAGCTGTGTCACTTGTAAGAAAGACTTTCCCTCCCTTCCTTTGATTAAAAGTGTGACAAAAACAGAGTAATTTACTTTGAATTAGTGTCAGCGAAGTGGCCGAAAAATGTGCAAAACTCATGGAGGATTGTTGAAAGAATAACAGATCGAAAATGAAATGTGTTTAAGAACTGTGGGGATGCAGTGGTGCACATTTTTAATACCAGCACTTGGGAGGCAGAAGCAGGCAGATCTCTATTATTGAAAGCCAGAGGATTCCAGGACAACTATGTCTCAAAATACAAAACAAAACAAGAAAAAAAAAACCCAAGAAATGAAAAAAGAAAGCCAGAAATGTGCGGTTATGGAGAGATGCAAATAAGGATGTTACTGGCATTGTTTACAAAGATCATGGGGCAAATTCAGCTTCTTAGCCCAATAGTATTTGCCAATAAAGTAAGAATAAAGTACTTGGTTGATGTTTTAGTTATAACAAACACTAAAAAGTAATCTGAATAGTATGTAAATTTCAAGAATGTGCCTCAACTTTTCAGGTCTAACAGCACTGGGTCCAAATGCACAACATTGTCCTCTGCTTTGTCACCAGGTAACACAAGGACTCCGATTTGCTCCATACTATAAAATGCAACCTTCCCATGGACCAATTAACACATGTTGTTAGGAATAGAATAAGGTAGGCAAAGTTGGTAAGCATCGAATTCTATACCAATACAACTGATATAAGTACGTGTTTTAAAACTACAATGTGTTGGAGGTTGGTCTGATGTATTTCGATGCTAATTACTGCTTCCTCTTCCCCCTCCCCCACTTTCCCCACAAGTCCTGCATCCTTAGCCAAGCCTATCCCATTTGACCTGCCCAGGTGTAATGACGTTTTATTGGTAAAACAGGTTAGGCTCTTAGGCAAAGTAAAAGTGGGGCAAAATCCTGAGTGGAGAGACCAGAGGCGAGGGGAGGAAGGAGGAGGCTGTGCCATGGGTTAGCTGGAGGAGAAGCACATGGCTGGTGTGGATGGGGAATTGGCCCAGATGATGACAATTAACAAGTATTTGGGATTGTGATGGGAGGTAGCTTGATAGAAATTACTGGAAGCAATGGCATGGGATTGGGGCAGGTATCCAATACTTGTCCCACTATGGGAATGTGTTAAGGAATTAATATCTTGCCTTCCCCAGGTTACCTAAGCCTATTAAAAAAAAAAAAAAAGGTGTCTGTGGCTTGATTGATTGCTAACGGTTAGAAAATACTGTCATGACAATAGTTACAGGCCTGATAATAAACATTATTAGGTCACACTTGTAAAATAATCGGCAACAAACAATGTACTCTAGAGATTCACGCAGTTTTGAGATCCAAAATTTTGGTAAGGGTTACCCTGTTGAGCACATCATTAAATCCTTCACAGGGAAGTCCGAGTATGCAAAGTCCACTGGCCTGAAAAGGGAGAGGGGAGAGCTGAAACCTAGGCCTGTTCCTGTAACTCACTGTACCTTCCCTCTCTAGGTGAGCTAAACTGTGATGACCATTTACAAGGTAACAGATGGCGGAAAGCAGCAGGATGTATTTCCTTTGTGTTACAGCTCCACTCAAGGGAAGTTTTCAGTTGTTTGTTATTATTTTCTTAAAAGAAAGAAACTCCCTGGCACTACCAGATGACCTTTGACCTTGCCCTTCATTAACAACCAGGAGCACCAGGTTCACTGACTGGCATGTTTGGCCTTCCAAGATATTTGGTAACTGTTAGTTTACTATCCTCTTTCTATGCTGCTGCTGAGATAAAAGATAGATGGTCATACTACCCTCTTAGGTGTTTCCTTAGGTGTTCAGTTCACAGACTTTGATGAAGACGGGGCACATGTTATCAGGGTAGAGTTTTGTTTTTCTAGTGAGTTTCAGAATAGCATCAAGAATAATTTGAAACACACACACACACATCTTGATGGATTTACTTGTAATGGAAGTGTGTCCCCTGAGTTGGCTACCATCTGCTGGTCCATAAGCCCACCTGTGTCAGCTCATGAGCAAAGTCAGTATGAGATGCTGAAGAATTCACAGAAAACTGAGAACAATATTCAATATTTTACTGAAAATGCAATTTCCTGTAAATAATAAGAAGTCATCCCTAAAACTTGGGTAACCTAAAAGTTTAATAATTAGAGACTTCCTATAGAATCGTAAAATTAATATAAAAAGTAAAGCTGATGAAATTCACTTCAAGTGACAAAAAAAAAAAAAAATGGTACTGAATCACGTAGGCAATGGCTTAATACCACTCAGATGTGTGGAGAGCCAAGAGTTCTCAAAAATACTGTAAAAGCTCCCGATGTGTCACATAAAGGGCGAGGTCAGAAAGCATGGAAGTAAGTAAGGGGCACATGAAACTCACCACAGTAGGCATCCTCCCCACAGTCAGGATGGAGTGCCCCACAGTCCTGGTGAAGGGCTCAGGAGCAAGAAAGCACTCTGATATGTTAATTGCTCATTAGGACAGGAGCTGCCAAGCCACAGCACCAGGATGTGAGTGAGGCATCAAACCCTTCAGGCTGAAAGTGGTGCTGCTTGCCACAGGTTAGCCACTTGCTACTTCAAACACACACATTTCAGCTTCCATAATTTGAGCTTGTGTCTAAAGCTGCTGTTCAAACTTTGAAAGAGACTAACATCACGGGTGAAAGTAGGCTTAATTCAGATCTGCTCCGTGATGCCGTGCCCCTTTCTTTGTCAAGCACAGAAGTTATTCTGCTGTAGCGCGACAGAAACCCGTTAATTTTGTGGTTCCACGACTCATTACAAGAACAATTCATTAAAACATGCTATTAACATGTATTTGAATTTATCTGTATGATTGGCTTCAAGAACATTTAAAAAGGCTTTAAGTATACTACAAATCCACATCATTAAATTTAGAACATCGCCAGGTCAGGCACAAATAGATGCCATTCCCCCACCTTAGCCATGCATGTATTACACTGGTTCTGTGCAGTCTGTACTCACAAGCAAAACTACCACCCAGCGGAGAGAGTGAAGATCTTTCAGCAAGATTGGCAAAGCAAACCAGATGGGGGTGCCAGTGTGGGTGGGTCTATGGGAAGTGAAGGAGCAAGCCAGGGCAGTGGGCCCTGCTTAGCTCTGAGCACTACTGGTCCCTAATCTATATTCTACAGGAAAGGGGATCTTCCCTGGTACACTTGGCAGTGTGGTTTCTAGAGAAAACAGTCTAGGACAGCCTTTCGTGACAAACACACCTCTGTCTAAGCTTAGTGAAAACAGGGGGAGGAACAAGAGGAAAAACTGAAGAGAGAAGAGGAAGGGAAGTGTGGGGGGAGTGTGTGTGGAGTATGAACCCTTTAAATACCGAGGGAGAATCTGAAGGTGAAGTATTCCTTACAGGATGGAAGTGCCAGTGTGTGAGAGGACAGGAGGGCTGGGAGGGAGTGTGCTCGCTCATAAAGTCAAGATTTATGAGGGTTTGGAAATGGCACTGGAACTACATGTGGGTGTGGACAGAAAGTGTATGTGGGTGATGAGGCTGGGTATGAGGGTCTGGGAGAGCAGTACAAGGCTGTGATGAGGGCCAGAAATTAAGGGAGAGAGAGAGCTGGAGAAATAGGGAGACTCCGGGATGACAGCGGTAGAAACTAAGAAGGGAATGGACACAGGATAAAATAGGGATGAAGGAAGTGGGAGGTGAGGGAAGAGGGAGATGAAGAAATGGGAGAGGGGAAAAAAAAAACGAAGAGGGAAAACAAGGAAGGAAAATCACCACAACGGAAAAAAAAAAGGCTGAACGGGAAATATTTGGATTTTACTATTCAAGTGAGAGGGAAATAAATGGAGCACGGAGCCAGCAGTTGGGGAAAGTCGCTCACAGAGTGAAGCAGAACAAGCCCTGTAAACTTATCAGACTCCTAGAGTACCGCTGGCATCAGAGCGGGACCCCTGCTCCAAAGTGGCACCTGGCACTCCTTCAAGCCCCAGGCTCCTCACCCGGCGGCTGCCCAGAAAGTGTGTTTCTCTCTACCCCTAACCCAATCAGCCCCTGCCCCGGGTCCGGAAAGGGTCAAGCCTGGCTAGCCTGAGGTGTGGTGTTTGCTAGTGAGCAACAGCAGGAATCAAGCTGGGTGGAAGGCAAGGCTGAGAAGGGAAGAGACAGAAAGATAGACTGAGGCAAGTGGAGAAGACGCTGGGTTCCCTACCTGAGCACCGCCGTGTCACCTTTCCTCACCAGCATGTTGTCCACGGCCGCCCAGGGGAAGTCCACGCTCTGCCCAGCCGGGAGGCAAGAGCACAGGCTCAGAAGCACCGCCGCCAGCCACTGGTTCGAGCAACAAGCGCCCTGCGCCAGGAGCACCATGTCCGTGCCTGCCAGGCTGCTCGCTCTCCGGCAGCGTCGGCTCCCACCCCCTGCTGCTGGCGAGCCTGCCCGGTAACCAGGCGGCGCGCCACACGAGATTTTTTTCCCCTCTTTTCCTTTTTTTTTTTTTTTTCTGAGTGGGTGGGTGGGTTTCTTCTCTTCCTCGCCCCCTCCCTAGTTGTCGGGCGTAGTTTCCCTCTTTCCCCGGCCTCGCCTCCTTTCTGCTCCTCTGCAGCTCGCTTCCCTCCCTCCCCTCCCGCCCCCTTGGCACCGCGCTCCACCTCCTTCGGGGCGCCGGGCCGCGTCCGGAGCGTGGCTAATCCCCGGCGGCCGCACACTGTCCTGCGTGGCGGCGAGCAGAGCGCGGGAGGCGGCGCAGGCAGCGCGGGGCGCAGCAGCGGCCGGCGGCCCCCGGGCTCGCGCGCGTTGCCAAGCGGCCGTTTCCGTAGCAACCCCGCCCGGGGATGGAGGACCAGGCGGGGGGGTGGGGGGGGGGGAGCCAAGAAGCGAACGAGATAGATGAAAAAGAGGGAAAGAGAGGGACAGAGAAGCTTGGGCAATGGGGATACTCTGAGGTCTGGCAGGCTTGGCGGCGTGAGCGAGGGAATTCTGCGGGCCGCGGGGCTGGGAAGCCAGAGCATTGGGGCCCAGGTCTGCCCTCCGGTGCTGCCAGCTCCCCGGGACTCCCTGGTCCCCCGACTTTAAAGTGCTCAACTTGGGGGTCGGCGCCATCATGACGCCCGAGACTGTGAGTGAGTTGGCTTTTTTGTTGTATTTTTTTTTTAAATCCTGACTAGCTAATCCTGCTGTTAATGAACTAACTAGGTCTCCTCTCCTCCTCCTTCCCCCCCCCTTCTCTCTCTCCCTCCCTCCCTCCGTTCACTACTCTCTCTCCCTCCGTTATTTTTCTGGGGAGGGGGGGTATGTATTTTTACCCTCGTTTAGAGGTGGGCAGGGAGTGTGGCGGCGCTGCTGCTTTGCACAGGGACAGTAGAGTGATCAGTGCCTGAGACCGAGAGCTAGTGCATCTGTGAGTCCGCCTGTGAGGGCTGGAGGACGCCTGTGCGTCTTGATACTAACTTGTGCATGAGTGTGTGTGCGCTTGTGGTGTCTGCCCAGAGTGTGCGCGTGTGAGAGGGAAGTGGAGTGTGCAGGGCGCGCGCGGGGACCTGGGAGCGCGCAATACGCAGGCGCACTGGGAGGGATGGGCGGGTCTTGCTGGGATGCAGAGTTGGAGGAGGCTGCAATCAAGTGTTTTAATTGTGTGGAGCTGGGCGGTCCTGTTATGTAAGAGGCAGTTTAACCCATTTGAGCCTATTGAGCGGAAGGCTCGCGCAATCTGGTGAAGCCAAGGCATTCCTAGGCTTTCATGAGTCCCTGTTGAATTTTTTTTCCCCACCGCCTCTCAGCTGGGGTGGACCCGCATCCTTTGAGCAGCAAACTGAGTTCCCCAAGCTATGAGCCGAACCCCGCAGCTAGTCTACCGCGTGGCCAGGACCAAGGCTAGGTGCTGGTCACGCAGTCACCCCGCAGTCCACTCTGCATTTCCCCCCCTTCTCTCTTTTTCTGGTGTTCATTTTCAGCCTCAAGATCCTAGAGCTCTTCTAGGCTTTTTGCAAATCAATGGGAGAACCTGAGTTCAGAAGAGCTGGCCCCATGCCTTGAGGAGTTAGAGAAAATGAAGGTTGGGGGACGAGGGGGGGAGGCTGGCGAGCAGTTAGAAATAAGTTACCTTCCTCACTTGGCTTCCCCGACCCTCTGCCTGTTGCGGTATTTAAAAGGCACATTCTTCTTTCATTGGGGCTTATTTGGACTCATTTTTTTTCTGAACGCCAGCAGGGCCCCACGGCAGAGCACGCTGAAGCAATGATCTCTGCAGGGGTCAGCATCCAGCTTCCTCCCCAGCCTGAGCCTTGCTGAGGCGGCGAGAGTCCATAGTTGTTGTACCCTGGATGGCTTTTTATTTTATTTTATCTTATTTTTATTTATCACCATGTCTAAGGATAGAATGGGTTTGAGCCTTGAGCCGGCAATCCCTCGTCGCCCGAGACCACCCAGACTGACTTATCCCGTAGCCCTCTGAACATCATCACCTCCCGCAGAGATTCCCCGCGAGGCTCAGCAATTAACCGAGGTTTTTTTTTTTTTTTTTTTTTTTTTTTTTTTTTTTTTTTTTTTTTTTCAGGAGCTGCTGCTGTGATTAGTATTCAAGTTTAATTCTCAGAGCCCGCTCTCGGGAATTGAAAGTGCGGTAGTATTCAGCCGCATTTCGAAACATCAATAAAATGTTAGTCATTTGCGGATGAATGAAACATTTTTTTTTCTTACCGTCTGCTGCGCTAGGGAAATAATTGTCATGGCAGCCTCCCACTAATATTGATGCCAGACACCTAAAGCTCTTCTTGTGTGTACTTCATTTAACATTCTTGCCCAGTGCACTCTGGGTAAAGCTTAAAATTATCTAGGACAAACGAGGTATTAGAAGACTTGACTTCCCACTACGTGGCCAAGTAGTTCCATGCAGTATTATTTCGCTGTCGATAAACTAGACGCCAATGAAAAGAAGCAGAAGGGCTCAGCTTCTGGCCTTGAGCCAAAGTTTAAGGATATTGTATTCCGGGATGGGAAAGCCAGAGCCTTGAGTCCAAGCCGCTGAAAGGCACCCTTTCCTAACTGCTTTCCCGCAGAGACTGACATCTTCAGTACGGGTGGGAGGGGCGGGGTATATCTGTGGCCAAGGACTGAGCTCTGCACCAATTTTAATATGTACAACAACCCTACAGCTTTGTAAACCGAAACTGGAGCCACTTCTATTTAAAGGCAAAGAGTCTCCCTCCCCATTACTGGTCTCTATCTCTGCTTCTATTCAAGATCAGAAAACACTTAACTCTTACAGCGCCAATTCAAATAAAAGTAAAGAGGAAACCTGGAGAAGGAGATGAGCAGATATTAGAATTTATAAGTCTGTCACAATTAAGGAGTAAAAGAATGCATGTCGGGCCGCTGCTCTGGGCCCTTGCCTGTCTGCTGTCCTCTGACTAAACAGGGTAATGGGGAAATACTTATCAGCTTCTTATGGGAGGTTTTCCGCTTGACCCTTCTGAGGATTCCTATCTGAGATGGTATTTCATGGTTTCCGGCACTTGTTTCTCAGGTCTCGGAATTCTTCCCAGCAGAGATATAAATCCTGGAATTCTTGGCTACTTTTGAGGAAACTCTGGAGAAGAACCAAATAAGAAATGAAAACGGTAGAAAGCCCTGCTGGTAGACTAGGAAGCCACACTGTCTTCACAGGGATGGAGCGTTGGTCAGAATATTGGAAGTTGACAAGAGATGTTCTTCCTTTGTAAGCATGCGCTTTGCTTATTTCTGAACCTCAAGATCTCACATTTGAAGAATCTTAATGACCAGTGTGAAGTCCTTTTGGAAGGGATGTGCAGATGTTTGACCCTTGATTTACATTTTTTCTTTCCTCATGCCCTGTGACCTACATTTTAATACACTTAATGGTATTGGAAAAGAGACTGTTATAAAACTTCTTCAGAGTTTTCTTTTAGGATCCAGTGGTGCAAATGAAATTGCTATTATGAAAATAAAGGACATAAATTAACTGTTATTTGTTTTTATTCATGATAACAGATGCCAACTTCAACTGCCAGATCATTACGCTCTGTGCTTGGAAAATTTTAGGCAGCGCAGGACCTGGGACCTAATAGAAAGAGCTGACAAGAACACGTTGTAGTTCGTGATGAAGCTATTCAGGCCAGTGTCTATCCAGGGCATAGGGTAACAGCTCTCTCACCCAGTGATTCATTCTGAGGTTTTTTTTAAAGGGCTTAAGTTTTAAGCATTTCAAGACATTGTGAAACATAAAAACAAAAAACAAAACATAAACAAAAAGCCTTGGGGAATTAGTTAGAGATTCTGTGCTTAGACCCTTAATGTGTTGGAGCTAGGTAACTGGGGTAGCCTTGGCAAGTGCTCGGTTGCACCTTCATCCCAGCAGGGATGTAGTCATCAACAGCAACAGGAGATGGCCACCACAGGCATTGTCTGACGTCACTAAATACCCTGCCACACAGGAGCAGATTACTCCAGTTAGTTAGAGGCCATAGGGATAAACATCCCTCGGTGATGGCCCCTCCTGCTCACCTATGCCTGGAATGTGTGCTTTGCCTAGTGTGGTTCTTGGTAAATGCTGCTGTGAAGAAGGTTTGGGAGAAGTGATGAGCTGCCTTCCAGGAAGAGCTGCCCAGTCTTTGTGTTCCTTATATTTGACCTGCCCGGTCCTCAGCCTGAAAAATGAATACTGAATAAGAGGATGGATGTCATTTACCTCTGTAGTCATCCAGTCAGAGCACAGAGGTCTGCAGCGGCTGCTGCTGCTGGGGGGCGGGGTGGAGGGTGGTGGGAGAGAGGGGGGATGGTACCCAAAATATACCCCAAAGTTTCCTTCACTCCCCAGAGAGACACTACACATGTCACCCAAGAGCTTAAGAGGGAATCTCCTAAGTATGAGAGAAAAAAAACCTCAAACACTAAAATCTTTATTCTTTTTTGCTTGTAAGAGAATTAACTATATTTCATTATGTGTTCCAATGGGTTCTACAAAAAAGCAATAGCTTCCATTTAATAATTACCTTTTTCACTTCCAAACATCCATAGGACCATCCAGAATGTGAACTAAAACAAAAACACCAAATTTGATGTTTTCAATTATACCTCAGAAAGGAAAAAGCTATGTTTTCTCTAGTAATGTGCCACCTTACGTCACATCATAGTTTGTCAAAAGACTTTACTCACCATCGACGAGTTTGCTTTTTGTGTGTGTTCACTGTGTGATGACAACATCCTCCCTTCTTTGCTTTTCGCAATTTCTATGTCTCCGTGTGTCTGAAGGAGGACTGCCTACCCGGGAAACTTGAGGCATTTTTCCGGAATTGGGAGTCTTCACTTGGAGCAATTATTACTCCTAATCTGACAAAGGAGGGAGATGAGGACCATGGATACTCTATGTGGCCACTTCAGCCCAAGGGGACCTGAGGAAGCCTCTCCATTGTTGTGCCTCCTCTGCGACTGTGACATGCATAAGGAAGTAGACAGGATGAAAGGACCAATGTTTGAAGCAGGTGAAGTTTAAGGAGCAACATCAAAAAAACTTTCAAAAATATATGATAACTGCGCAGATTCATTACATTGTCTGCTTTTCTTCTGAAAACAGTCACTTTTAGAGAAGTGCAAAAATATAAAGTAAAATTTAATAAAATATTGAACCATGCATCTCCTTCTGTACAGATTGAAGAAGCGGACAGCCGCACACAAACACCCCCACAGGAGCCCTGGATTGCCTCCATAGTATTGCTGAGGGCACTAGCAGGGCTGCAGGCAGGCTCTGCCTTTCCTCTTCTCTGGCATCCAGAGTTCCAGCCTGTAGATCCTGCCCCTGTACACAGGACCAGTCTTTCCCTCAGAGGGTGTCTCTGTGACACACCCAGTCTCCTGTGATTCTGTACCAAGTCAGGGGCCTGACACCGTGTGGCTCCAAGCCTGTGCCAGTGAACACTGTATGGTGCAGTTCTGTGTGTTGCACAAAGTAGCAAAGTGTCTAGAAATAAAGCTAAACCAACACACCAAGCCACGTTTCAACCTGTTTAGCCCAAAAGTTAAACAGGTAAAACTCAGAACACTGAATTCCCACATGCAGCAGAATAAAGTTGTCTTTACCTTACAGTGGGCAAGAACATCAGTCCAAAAGGATAAAATATTTAAAACACAGGACCTGAGCCCATCTTTATCCCTTGTAAACAACATGGAGAGATGTCCTTGGTACTCATTTTGAAAGAGACTGAGACACCACATCAAAGTCTTGGGACAAAATCAAAAGTATACAACAGCAGTACTTAAATACAAATAGCTTTCAGATTGAAAGTCATCAAAAACGGAAGAGTAGCCTACAGAATAAATACAGAAAGTATTTTCAAGTTGCATATTTGATGATGGAATGATATTCAAAACTTATAAAGAACTCTTACAAGGCCACAGCAGCAAAAGACACAACCAGATAAAAACTGGACTCAGGATGAACAGACCCAGATCTTTCTCTAAAGAAAACATATGGTGTGCTATTGACATCACCACCACCACCACCACCACCACCACCACAACTCTTTGTTTCTGTCACTCTTTTTGCTTGTTTTGTGCCCATCACAGTAGCTCTACTTTACTACAACTCAACTGTAACCATGGCTGCTCAAGGCAAGGCCCACAGCCGAGGAAGAAATGAAACAGTACAAGCTCCGAGTGATGAAGCGAAGTGTCAGATCAGTTCCTCCAGGATGAACGGTCTCCACAGCCGACTGTGAAGTGAGGCCTAGTGGGCTGCAGCCTCTCCTCTCGTCGGCACTCAGGCCTTCCCTTTCAGCTCTGGCAAGGCAAAGCTCAGACACTGTACAATCTCTAGGGTTCCCTTCAGAATAACCTGTTGCCCCCTGTTCTGAGTAGCTGAATGTTTAGGCTTGCTGCCACAGGTCATGGCCAGGACAGGCCTCTCCAACAGTGAAGGCTCATTCTTAGGCAGGCAGTAATAACGCTAGTTTTCAGTGCTTCTGGATAGGTCCTTACACACAGGGAACCTTGATACTTATTTCCTGTAAACACTGTAAAATATTTCACATCTATGTAACACCCAAAGTCATGTTTTTCTTGCAAACCAAGGGAGAATTTTTATCAGAACTGTGACATGTGGGTTTTGTATATATTACATGGACAAGTTAAAAATAATAAGAGTGTCAAAAAAAGTTTTTCAGCGTGGAAATGCTTAGAATTCACCTACAATTTTAATTTTAGTAGAAAAATAAACAGCTTTATTTTATTCTGGTACATAGTATTTTTATTCACTCATGCTATTTATGGTGCATAATATTTAGACATTATTATTAGGCTCACCAAACATTTGTGTTACACTGGTTGAAATAGCTTCACATTAGACACAACTCCTTACTTCACGTGATATCTGCATAGAACCCACAGTTTCTGCAGGAGACAAGTAAATGATGATTTTGAACAAAAAGTAATATTTCTTTAATTATTATCATGGTGGTACACTCACTCTGGACTCCTGCTTTTATTTGGACTCATGAGTTATCACTGATTTTCTTGATCTTTGATTACTTGCAGGTAATGAAAATAGCTATTATCCACAGAGCAAACCATTAATGCCATCAAGATCCCTTGATGCTGTTTTTTGCTGCGTCTCACCAGAGAAAGCAGAGAGCAGTTCATTATACCAAATGCTCTTCTGTTCCAGGTTATGGTTTAAAAACCAATCTTGGCTTTCTCAAATGACTCACTTACTCGGAAAATTTGTACATAATTTTGTTAGTTTTCAGTGTGGCCTCATGTGGCTTTTGAAGACCAGAACAACATTTTCTGATGAATCATTTCGACAGACTTTTTGTGGAAAGTGGAGGGACAACTGGGAAGTGGGAATGACCGATGGCCACCATAATCATTCCTCACGTGATGGACATTTACTTTACTATGCTTTAGTACTGCCTGTTTGCTTGCTTCAAGTAGATTTGCTGCAGGTGACTACCAAACCCTCCCAGTTAACCCCATCTAATTGTGGAAGCGATTAAAAGCATCCAAACCAGATTCCAAATCCAGGGCATTTAAGCCAAAACAGATAAAACTGCGTGAAGGAAATTTCAAAGCTGTCACCTCTGCTGACAAATTGTGCGGCAAGTTCTCACATTTTTATCCACTTAACTCATTAAATGTGTTTGAGTATGGTCAAGGTAAGTAACAAATGCATTTAAGTACATCTGCCACTCACTTCTGTGATATAAAGTATTATAAACCTGCTTAATACAGAATTTGCCTGTCTTCCCATCATTTGGTGTACAAGTGTTCATTTCTTCCTGTTCAAATGAAACAGTAAATTATCATCTTTTGGTTTATCTATTAATGATAAACATATTTCAAAACCTTGTCTGAAATTATTGGGGTGGTAGTGTTGCAATCATGTTTCATGTAGACCAGGTTAGCCCCAAGGTAGATGCAGTTGAAGATGACCATGACCTTCTGACCCTCCTACTTCCACATCCAGCAGAATGCTGAAAGCATGGGGATCTATGTCTTGCTAAACATTCTAAAACCAGGATTATCCCCAGCCTTAAGCTTGGAAATGCTTTATTGGCGATATATTATACCACAGGGTTTTTATTGTTTTTTGTTTGTTTGGTTGTTTGTTTCAGTGTGTGCATGTGGCCCTCAGAGGACACCTTTATGGAGTCAGCTTTCTCCTACTATGTGGTTTGGGGATCAAACACTGATCATCAGACTTTGTGATAAGCACCTTTACCTACTGAGCTGTCTAGGTGGCACATGGCCAAAGTTTTCTTTTGAAAAAATAAATAAATGCTTGTCTCCATTTTAAAGGCAAGGACAAAATTTAAAATTAACCATTGGTTTTACTAGACATTCATGTCTTGCATCCCCCTGGTCACATGCAGCCTAATACTTAAGAGCCATATTTTCAGTGCACTAAATTATTCTGCCACATATATATCTAGGACCACACAATACTGGGAGGAATGTTCCAAATTTCCAACATATCCCAGAATTCATAATCTGATGTTTCTCACCTATATTAGCTCCTAAACCATGGGCTAATGTATTAATTTCTTTCTGAGAATTTTTTTATTAATTAAACACTTTTTATTTTTTACATATATTTATATTATTATACATATATACATAAACTACCTTTAGCAAGAAGAACCATGATATAATCAGCACTTATATAAATGTTGCATCCATAGTGTTTTGACTATTTGTATTTGACAGCCTTGAAGAAAACATCTTTCCTCTCTTGGTGAGTCTATAATTCTGAATGTAGATCAATCTCCATCACATCTTGTCATTATCAACTTAAAACATCTATCTAGACCTAAAACACCTTAACCCCAAAACTAAGCTTCATTGTAAAACTAAGCTGCATGGCCTGCAACCCCATCAGAGACTTAAGAAGGAATAAACATGATTACCTGAGTAGTACGGATGTAACGAACTCCAGGAAGCAGAGAAATATATTTCCTCATGGTTTTGAGGCTGACAGAGACACAGGTCTTACAGGCTGACTTTTTCCTGCATTATCGTTCTTCCTTGGCTGGCGAGCAGCAGCCTTCCACCGTCATAGGAGCAGTGCATAGTGCTTAAGGACTCCTGATTGTTTGTAGTGGCTCCGTGAACACATACAGACACTGGGGAGAAGCTTCAGGACACGGAGTTCTGGAGGGCAACTTCCTGGCCATGATAACCTTTATCCTTTAAGATCTATGTCATCATGATCACTGCTACCACATTCCATACCACCCAGCACACTCACAGCAGAGAGGCTAGAAATACTGGTAGTAATCAGGCTGTCTTGTGTGCGACTGAACATTCTAGAAGAACTTAGGACTTGAGAAGACACAGCTCCTATTTTTGCTGTGGCATTCCCACACACCCACTATGTTTTCTTTCCACCACTTTCATATTACTCTCTCCACTTCCTATCTTTCCATCCTATTTCTCATTACGTTTTCTGAACTTAAAAGTCTATATTCTGCTCATTTCGTCCCTACATGTACGAATACTGGAATGATACAGAGAAGATTAGCACAGCGCCTGTGCAAGGATGACAGGCAAATTTGTGAACCATTCCATGTTTTCCTGACTCTGTTGCTGCTTTTCACTGCTTTTCCCCTGGAGGGGCTGCCTTGCCAGGCCACAGTGAAGAGGACACTCTCAGTCATGAGGCAGCTTGATGAGCTGGGGGTGGTGAGCAGGAGAGGCTTGCTTCTCTGAGGAATACTGGAGGGGAGGACAGGGAAACCGGGAGGGAGGGTTGGACCTGGGAGGAGAAGAAGGAGGGGCCTATGACTGGTATGTAAAGTGACTAATTAATGAAAAAAAAAAGAAGGAAAAAAATCTATATTCTGTTTTCATGTCATCTTTTTCTTTTTATTTTTTTCATTCCCCTTATAATTTGATGGACATAAGTACCTACATACCTAGCCAGACTCTTTTCTTCTGTATCCTTGAATGCTACTCCTCCATGCCTGTGCATTGCATCATCTCCATGCATTCATTGCTTTTGGGCACTTAGGTTGCGATTATACTGAAAGACATGTGTAGGCAATGTCTCATCTCACAGATTCTGAATACTCCTTGGTAGATTTAATCTCTTATTGAGATGAAGTGGCATGTTCTCTTCTAGATGAATTTGGCTTGAGTTGTGTCTTATTGGATGTAGGTATAGCTGCCCCATCTTGCTTAGGATTCCATAGTTGGTACAGCATTTGTTGTCTCTTCACTTACTGTCATTGTATACTTTAGACTTTTTTTTTTTTTTTTTTTTTACTGAGGTGAGTTTCTTGTGAGCAGCACATGTTGGGCTGTTAAAAAATATAATCAGCATGTGTGTATGTGTGTGTGTTGTTGTTGTTGTTGCTGCTGCTGCTGCTGCTGCTGCTGCTGCTGTTGTTGCTTTATTTGTTTGCATGGTTCTGTATTAAGGAGCTGGAGAGATGGTTCTGGAACTGTGATTGTGTACTAGTTTTGCAGAGGACTCAAGTTCAGTTCCCAGAATAACTAACATTTCATAAACTACTTGCTAATTCAGCCTCTCACTTAAAGGTTCACTGTGGTGAATAACACAAGATGTAGCTTATTATGACCTAGTTAGTGGTCAATGACTAATGTATCATTATTATAAGGCATATTCTTGTCAATACATTGTGAAAATTGACTTGTACTATGAGCAGGGCACTAGGGAAGGAACTGACCGGATCTATGCATTTGCTGTGTACCGGGTACCACTGCAGCTCTGTGACAGAAGGTATCTCATTTAACCTTCATCTCATACTGACTCCATTGCCTTGGTTTTTTGTTTTTTGTTTTGTTTTGTTTTTTTTAAGAAAATGTTGGTTACAAGTGATTAAACAGCTAATTCACTCAAGAACCTGCAGAAAGGAGCAGGGCTTCTTGAGTGGGAAGATGGGATTGCCTCATGGCTAAGAAATTTCTTTGACCATTCTGATCAGAGGGAGGCTCTACAGCTTGGATTGATCTATATATCTTCCTTGGATTCTGAAACATCTGACTACAATGTGGGAAATCAAGTGCAGACAATGGTCAGAACCCAAAGAGCAGGAAAGTCCACAGGGGGTGAGATGGATGTGTGGTCTAATTCTCCCAGTCCTGTTTGTTCTGCTGGCACATTAGTGTGTTTTAGTATCTTACTTTAAGAGCATACATTACTCTTAATAGTATATCTCATTTTCCTTCTAGGGAAAGCAGGAGATATGGTGCATTCTGCAAGACTACAGAAGCTGCTTTCCAGGCATAGCCTAGTGGGCTGGGTAATGTACTACCTCAAAGCCAGAGCAAAGTACTGCTAATGGCTGCAGAGGATCAGACCAATATGCTCTCACCCAAAGCCCTTTTAAAGCAATACATATTTTATGTCCCTTTATGTATAACTGGAGCTGTCCAAATTGGAGTCAATCCTGAGGATTTTGTTAGTTATATATTGGGGTACAGCAGAACTCAATCATAGGAATAAAGCTGGGCCTCAGCCAGAGACACACAAGTAAGATGGGGGAATGTGGTCAGCAGCTCCTCTCTTTGCTTTCGGTTCTGGTATTGATTTTGTCAATAACTTTCTCCTCTTCTACTGAGACATGGTCATTGGCTTCCTGGCTCTTGGACCTTCAGACTTTGATTGCTTTGTTGCTAGCTTTTCTGGCTCACCAGCTTGCAGACAGTAGTATGGTCTTTTCAGATCATGAAAGTGTGGGCTAGCTTTAAAATAAATCTCCTCTTTATTGTCTGTCTGTCTCTTACCTGTCTATCTAATCTATCCTACACAATCCTGGTCTACTCTATTGATCTCATTTCTTTGGAGAAATGTGATAACAGCCATATAGAAGAAAATATACACATCACAATTCAAAGTTATTCATTGTGTTTTAGTGTTATGGCTGACTCTTGGATATCATCTTTAACCATAACCTCTAAACACTGAATAACACAGAATTCAATTAAAAATTCCCCCAAATAAGAAAGAATCTGATAGCTGCCATCTATGTGCAAGACATATTGGTGACTCTGTAGGGAGAGACACTTCTCACATAACCTGACTACCACAGTTCCAACCTCTAGACCCACGTAGTTGAGGAGAGGGCAGATACCCACAAGGTTTCCATATGGTGTGTATCTTCCCACAAACATATACAAAATTAGTTAATTAATTCATTCATTCATTAATAAAATACCAACAAAAGAAATTAGCAGTGAGCATGCCATGAAAGCAATGTGGGCACAGAATAGCCGAGGGTCAAGGTTCAGGCTCAGTGCACAGATGTCCATAGCAATGCGCACATGTATCTTCACGCCATGATGGCAAGGTATAAACTTGGGGTATAAGACAGCATTGTAGTGGCAGTGGTGTCAGGCATATGCTGGGAGGTGGCTTGCTCTCTCTCGGGGATTCTGTTCAAGCTGGTAAAACTTGGGAGGACTGGATCCCATCAGTGATTGGGAACTAGGTTCCTGTGCTGACCCCAGCCCCACAGACAGAGAGGCTGGCACAGGCAATATTTATTTTTTTAACAACCCTAGTCCAGTTATTGCTTGGTAATATGCCATAGATAAATTGGGGGCAAAACTTAGGCTTGTATTACCCTTTACTGGGACATTGATAAAAAAAAAAAGTCTTGAATGAATCAGACCTATGGCACCTCTGGGATTTAATTAGAAGTGATCGCAACCTAACAATTCTTTTATGGGCCTGAGACACACCAGTTTCAAAACCCACCAACATCAAATGTAAGGAGGTGACAATATCTTAAGCAATACTGGAAATCTGTTAGATGTGAGAAATCAAACCTTGTTATAAAAGAAAATATAATATATACTAAGAAAACAGAAATTATTCAGTTAATAAATTTTTTCAAGAGACGTGAAGTAATTTTGAAAATATCAAACAAAAATCCTTGAGGTTAAAGCTGAACTGAGCAAAATTAGAGTACATGATGTAAGCAAGGCCCTAGTAGTTGAACAGGTCAAGAAGCAGAAACGACTAAATCAAAGGCAGGTTATCTGTTTGTTCTCCAGTGATGGAATAAAAGGAGGGACATGAGTCGGAAGAATGAAGATCTCCTTATGTGCTCACAGGGACCGCACAATAGAACACCCCTGCTCCGTCTCAGTGTGTAATGGTGACTTAACAATACCAAAAGTAGAGAAATCCTCTTCAAAGAAACAATCAGGTACTGGAAGGTAACGTCATGGTCATTTTTATCTCATCCAAGACAACCCCAACACATGTTGCCATCAAACACTCAGTGGAAAGCACTCAGGGATGATTCTTAAGGCCAGGAAAGATATGCACACACATAGATGGGCACACAGTAAACCTTGCAGCAGAATTGTTAGCAGAACCATGTGTGATACCCTGTAAAACTATCCTCTAGAAACAAGTGAGAAGAATGAACACACAGACAAATAATCATCCCCATTAGATTTATATTATGATCAGCACTGAAATGAGCTTTTCAAACTGAAGAAAAGAGATGTTAGTGAGTGGGAAGGAAGCCTGTGGCCTGTTGGTTACTGGCTAGATTAACTAGACAGACAGTTTCAGAATGTGCCGGTAGCATGAACCTCCCATTAAAGTCATGCATTTTCTGCGAAGACTAAGGAGCAAAACAACTAAAATAACAACTGCAACATTAGAATCAATCATAGTCCAAGAAAAGCCACTTGGTACAAATGGATTCAGAAGGCACATTTGACTAATTCAATGTTCACTCATAAATGACTGTCAAGAAACCATGAACAGGTAAAATGCTTGTTAAAAAAAATCACCTATGCTTTCTTGCATCTATAATAAGTGTATCTATAATTTAGGTGTGCTTCCAGTAGATTCCCACAGTTCTGTATGTCCCAAGCTCTATCTCCTAGGTGTGTTTCAGGTTTCTAGGTGTGGTGGTTTGTCACTTGAACACCTGGCTCAAGTTGGAGTTGCTATCTTGGGAGATGTAGATGTTGAGGCCCTGCAGGAGGACATGAGGGTAAAAAGACTCAACTACTTGAAGGTCGCTCCTTCTGCCTCCTACTTATTATAAAGGATATGAACTCACATTTTCTTCTTCTTACAACCATGTGCCTTCTGCTGCAAAACTATTTCCATTGTCATGAACTCTAAGCTCTGGAACCTTCAGTTAACATGCACTCTAAGATGCCTTTGTCATGGTATTTCATCATATCAACATAAAGGTAACTAAGACACTAGGTCCTTTGAGGGCTGGAGACTGTTAGAGAACAACTGAGCAATGACTGACTTTGAGAGACAGGAAGGAGACCATGATGTCTCACGAGTGTCCTGAGTTCAAATAGAGCAGGGTGGTACAGCGGTGAGCAGCTGACCCTTCATCCTTCTTTTAAGTTGCTCCTGCCACGGGCCAGAGGCCTCTTAGTGAAGACACACTCACAATGCCCACAAACACACCCATAAAACACCCCACAAACGTACCCATAGTTGGTCCTCCGAAGACACAGGTAAATGATCTTCTTATGAATCAGTCAGCCTCAGATGTTTTTTGTGCAGAACAAGATAAGAAGGACTGAGATAAATAAATGTTGAAACATTTTAAGACCTTTGTCATCACTTACAGATAAACTACACATGTAATTAGAAAAAAAGGAAATGAAACCTTTATTTTATTATGGTATGACAGTAAACATAGGTAACCAAATAACATCAGCAAAAACATAAAAATCTCAGGACAGGAACCAACATAGAAAAATCATTTAGTTTACTATTCCCTAGTAATGAATAAGTACCATTTAAGTTAAAGATCTAATATCATTGTTTTAGTACTTCCCAAAGTGAAATACATAGAAATCAATCTAACAAAGCCTGCAGAAGAGCTAATTAGCAAAACCCTGAGATTGTTCAACTATTTAAAAATGAAGAAGAAAATTCATCTTCACAAATGGAAGGAAGTTTGTCATACTATGTCATATCTTCATGCCTTAATCTACAGATATTGACAAACATATTTTAAAGTTACATGCAAAAGCAAGAGGTTGGGATACCAACATCGTATGAAAAAGAGAAAAATAAAGCTAGGAAGCTGAGATCCTCGACACGTAGGGACATTTGGAATAACTGATCATTAACATGCAAATTAACAAACATAGGAATGCGTTATAAATTCAACTCAAAACTTACATAGGAAATCATCTGAAAACGTCTACATAACTTCAAAGTAGAAAAATTAAATTTTGGGCCTGCTTTCTGATTTGTATATCTGTTTCCCCAGAATTTGGTAGAATTAGAAATACTTGTCTATGCCTGATGGAACAGTAACTGTGTCCTCAATCACTATGCTACATACTGATTTAATTCTACGTGACCCCAATTGGGCCTATTGTCATCCCTTGCCAAGGGTTAATTTAGACATGGAGAGAGACCTAGCACTGTGGTTATGCAAACTGTATAAATTTAATGTTCACATGTGTGTGCCTATTTGCACTTGAACAGCCTTCTGAGAAACGTCTTGCTGTAGCGTCGTGTCCCCACTGGCACATTGTGGGCAGTTTGTGATTCATTAGTAAATTATTTCTATAATTCATCATTTGTGATGATTTGAACAGGAATGGCCCCACAGGCTCACACATTTGAATGTTTCAGTCCCAGTTG
This sequence comes from Acomys russatus, assembly GCF_903995435.1. Taxonomy (NCBI): domain Eukaryota; kingdom Metazoa; phylum Chordata; class Mammalia; order Rodentia; family Muridae; genus Acomys; species Acomys russatus. The sequence continues at coordinate 61,490 of NW_026131528.1, read as the reverse complement.
GTGAGACTTTTTGGGAAGGATCAGAAGGTGTGGCCTTGTTGGAGGTGTTACGTCACAGGGGGTGGGCTTCCCGGTTTCAAAAGCCCATGGCATTCTCACTTAGCCATTTCCTCCTGATACTTGTAGATAAAAATGTGAATTCTCAGCTTCTGTTCCAGCACCACGCCATGCTTCTGCACACGATGTCCATGGACTCAGACACTCTCGAACGGTGAGCTCTAAAATAAACATTTCCCTTTATATGTTACCTTGATCATGCTGTTTATCACAGGAATAGAACGGTAATGCAGACAACTTGTGAGTCAAATCACTGAGTTCTCTTCCACCTTGAGGCACGTTGGCTTGAGGATTTGTTGTCTGAAACCAAGAACTTCAAGCAGCTGTTTCCCAAGTATACCCTGCTAAGGTTGGACTACCAAGAAACGCACCCACGCCATCTTCTCACTCTTGGTTGTCAGCCTAGCTTCTCATGTCAGGGGCTGGCCTGGCTTAGTGGCTAACAATGTGTACTGCTCTTGTAGGGCACCTGAGTTTGTTTCCGAGAAGCCATGTTGGTTTGCTAGTAACTGCTTGGAACTTAAAAACTCAGACTCAGGAGTTTGACTATTAAGCCTCTGTGGGCACCAAAACTTATGTGTATATGCACATAGAGACAGATAAATATAAGACAAATCTTTAAAAATCAACTTGGCAATTTTTTCTGTTCTTTTTTGAAACTAGATATGATCCTTTAAAGGAGCCATAAGCCATAAGCACTCGATAGTCAGGGGTTGGGCGGCCATCAAAAAGTAATAGTAACTATAGGCATAGCTTGACAGTTTGAGGGTGTCCCCTGCTGCGCAGCGGGCACTACCCCTTTCAGTGGGTTTTGCAAGATTTGCATCAGTTGAACAATTGTGAACATTTTAGTTTTAGATTTGAACTTCATACCTACTTATCACTGCTATGTTCCAGCTGGCCAGTACGTGACACAGAGATGATTCCAACCAACCACCCTGACTCAAATGGCGATATCCCTCCTGTCCATCCACTCCTGTTTGAAAAGGAAGAATAATATTGCAAATGGCAGCATTTATGAAGAACATTTGCAGGCATACATATACTTAAAATTACTGATCTCGGAAATATCGCATCTTCACAGACCTGTTGTGCAATTTGGCCGAGATGGAGAATAGAACGGTTTCCCTACATTACTATACTGAGAAACACAATGATTATATTTTAAAGGGTTTCTCATTGAAGCAAAATCTTTTATTTTTAGATCTGCATGGTAGTTTCAGATGAGTGATGTGGCATATGGGCCCAATCCTGCAGAATGAGGAGATTGAATGCTTACTAAATAGAATTTTTCCTGTCAGGGTTTTTTTCCAATGACTGTTACTGACTCCAGTGATACTAATTTACCTCCATTCTGTATATGTGTTATTTTGATTATGACAAATGCAAATTGGAGTAAAGGTGAGTGCTTTATGTTCCAGGCTTGACTGCTACAAACAACGCATATCAATCACAAGTAATCACGTTGTCAGTTCCTAATTTAGCAAGAACTATTTCACTATAACCCAGCAAATGCAAATATCAAAATAAAGAAAGTTTTGGAAAACAGAATTCAATGAAGATGACCTCTATTTGAGCTGTCATTCTAAAGCCAGAGTCACTGTTCTCTTGTTTGTTTTCAAATATAAGAAACTGAGACTGTATAAGCCACAAGAGCCAGTGTATCTCATTCAGGCCATTTGTATTGAACCTGGAAAGCTTTACACCCACCCCAGCTTTACACCCACCTACCCCAGCTTTACACCCACCTACCCCAGCTTTACACCCACACCAGCTTTACACCCACGCCAGCTTTACACCCACCCCTGATTGGTGCCATTGTGATGCTGGTCCTCAGAAGCCAACTGAAGGTTGTTCTTGGCCATGGCCTTGAGCTGCCATCTTCTAACATAGGGTGAGCCAGGCTAGTGGGACACACATGCACAGCCACATAACTCGAGAGGCTGGGTTGTTTTGGTTCGTTTCTTTTGCCTTTTGCCTAGTCAGGTTACAGAGTCACTTTATTGGCTTATATTCAATGCAGAGCTCTGCGGTAGCCTGGTTACTGTAGGTGAAGCTGATGATCACTTTTGTGCTGTTTATGCACATGAAATGACAGGAGGAGAAAGCCTCACTAAAATCCCCCTCAGGAGCTCTGGATATAATGTTGGAAGGTGCTAGAACTTTTTTCACTAAGAGCACCTTTAATGCACGTACTTGTGTTTGGAGTTATTTTCTGAGAAGACAGACAGGCAAAGGTGCAGGCTCGTGTTTCTGCATGAGGGAACAGGTATGCTTTCATGGCTATCTAGAATAAATAGTACTGAACATAACAGAAATCTCCCAAATGTGTAAAGATGCGCGCGCGCGCGCGCGCGCGCGTGTGTGTGTGTGTGTGTGTGTGTGTGTGTATGTGTCTTTAATGTCAAGTGTTGATTCTGTATTGAAACTGGCTGTTAGAAAATGAAAGTATTCAAGTCAGGTGAGAGCCTCTGTATTGCAAGCTTGAAGCGGGGAGGGGAAAACTATCACTTCTGAAGGATCTTACAAAATTAAGGGAAAATTTAAGAAGTGGAAATATCTTTTAGAAGTAGAGGAAGCCGTGAGATCTGGTCTCTGCTGGAACGGCAACTGCATTCTGAGAGGATAATGTGGTAAAGCCATGTGACAGGGATGAAGCTGAAAAATGTCTAAACCAGAAAACGTGAGGTGGAGTCTGTCAGAGCCACACAGAACTTCCCGCATCTCAGTGCAGCTAGGTAGAAATGAAGCCGTGTGACTCATGTATCATGTGCAGTAGACGCATGTTACCCAGAAAGAAGGAGGAGCAAGCACCCGAGAGACTGCTGCTTACTGGTGGTTTCGTCTTGGGACATTTAATTTTTCTCAAAATTGGTAAGACTTAACCATCAAGGCAAAGACTTCAGGTTTTACAAATGACATTCCAGGTGACTTACCTGAAAGAGGGAGCAGAGAAGTAGAAGCCTGAGACTTCCTAGTCAAAGCAAGCGCCATCAATTTGTAGATGTGCAGCGAGGAGCATTCCCCCATAGTGACTGCATGACACCTCTGTAAGACAAAAATCCATCCTGTAGACATATAAAAATAATGATGGGTGAAATCCGTACCCGATGGAAAGATGTTAGTTGCTTCATAAATCTGTGTAGCTTAAGTGCATTTGAACTGCACTCAAGGAAGCAATGTAGGCCCAAAATGAACCCTAAAACAAGGCCTCCCTCTCATCGTTCTAAATCTGTGTCAGATAATCCCTAGAAAACGTCTGTCTGAGCCTTAAATTTTTCAACTGCTGCGCCTTCGTAGCCATCAACACTGAATTTTGCACTTTACCAGGGATATACTTGTTAAACATATATAAAGAACTAAGAAATATGTAAAAATTGTGTGTGTGTGTGTGTGTGTGTGTGTGTGTGTGTGTGTGTGTAGGAGCATGTGTGGAGGCTAGAGGCAAACCTTAGTTGCCATTCTCAGAATCGGTCTTCCCTATTATCTGACATGAGACTTCTCACTGGGACTTGGCGTTTGTGGTGCAGGCTAAGTTGACTGGCATCCACAGTCTCCACCTCCATACCCCCGAGGGTTCAGGTGCACCCCGTAGTGCACAGCCTTTGTATGGGCTCAGAGGCTCAAACTCAGATCTTAGTTCTTGTGTGATTAGTTCACTAACTGCGATCTCTACACCATTGAAATCCATACCGTGTTCCACCTAATGACCTCAGTACATCTGGCAGTGTGGAGTCAGGCGTTGCCTTATAAGTCAAGGGTTAACAAGGGTATCTGTACTCACTATGTATTTGGGTCTATGTGCTATATTGAACATAAAAGAGTCAAAGACTGGTGTGGCCAATTCAGATATAAATTTGAGGTCTGGCTCTGACAGACAACACATTAATATACCTGCAAACAAATGCATAAGTTGCAAGCTGAAACCCACGCTGTGAGTAGAGTACAGACGGGGAATCTGCACCACACAATGACAGGTATTAAATAAGGAAGTGTGGTCTACCTTGTGGCTGCCTAGCCCCCAGGAGTCAGGTATTCTGTTCACATCTGACACTTGGAAGAAGAGCTCAAGGAGGGAAAAGCCTGTATTGAGACAGGAGTGACTGCCTCTGACAAGTCCACAGTGATGGAGCCTTTGAACAGAGTCCCTGCTGTGTACTCTTGGAAGCTCACTTACAACTGAACCTCAGTTTCATTCATTCACAGCACAGATTTACTAGAGCCATTGCTGCCTCTTTTTCTCCTCAGTATCAGTGTAGTTTGGGCTGCTTGAGGTCTCATGGTAGAAAGAGCGTGGGAGCCAGAATTCTAATAAGGGGGATCCAGACTGCTGAGCTCTACTTGTTCATTAGAACATCAACCCAGATGCTCCTCTGAGGGGACCTCGTGGGTGGGACTACAGCCCTCGCTCAGTCTAATTTCAGACCATCTCAGTGGGCTATTCTGTTTGTATGAGCTCAGTCTTTAACAAGAGAGGTTTCTTTGGCTGTTTGCAGAAAGACAAGAGTTTTGAAGCATCAAAGGACCCAGAATTCCTCTGGTGTTTGAATATATACTGGAAAGAAGACTGTAGGATTTAGGAGTGACTGGCAGTCGACAGTGAACCAGGAAACAGAGCCTCTGCTGAACACCAAGAGGGGAGCATACTTTGCCTTCAACTTACCTCAGCAAAAAGCTGCACCACACAACCACTCAGAGCTTCTCAGCTAATCAATGTGTTCAGATCCTGGCTTTCTACCTTGCAGTGAGGAAACCAGGAAACTAACCTCAGCATGTGTTAGGGTCTCTCCGTAGTGTCCTGACCAAGCAGACAGGCATCCATTGCTGTTGAGGTTGCATGGACAAGCGGATATCCTGTGGCTTTGCTTTGGGGTGACCTTGAACTTTCAGAATTCTCTGGAACATTCTCCTCTTGGATTTCTAGCTATTAGGTGTATGCATTAGGTTATTGTGTAATTCAAATGCTGGTTTCTATACTCCCCATAGCTGGTTGCAATGCTTGTTCTGAGAATCTCCTGTCTCAATGATGTGTAAGCACGGCTCTCCAATTCTCCAATGATATGACAGTAAAGTAGCTTACAGCCAACCAGTGAGCAGGAGAGAGAAGAAGGCTGGACTTCCTTCAAGCCAGGGGAGGAGGAGAAGATTCAGCCAGGGGCAGAGACTGGAGACATCAGCAGACAGGGAAAGCTGCAAAGTGCAGGTATCTCTGGAACTTGTGCTGGGAGGAAGCCAGGCTGGCCTAGAAGGTTAAGAATAGAGTAGTAACTGCTCAGAGTTGTGCTGAAAAGCTTGAAAAACAGTATAATAGAGTCTCAGTTATTTGGGTGATAGTCATATTAAGAGAGAAACTGAGAAACGAACAAAGTGTTATAAAAATAACTTTAACAATTAGGCAGAGGGAAAAGAAAGGGAAACCAAGAAGATAGATGAATTATTTTAAAACTGAGCTAGGTTTAGGTTAACTCCAAATGACAGGGGAAACAATTTACTATTTTGTTCTGCCGAGTAGTGTCATTATAGTTTTAAGATAAAATGTTACTCATTATTACTTCTCCAAATGAGAAGGAAGCATCCTATTATAAGTCGTCCTCATGGATGTCATGAATGTATCAGGGGCCTCCTGCCAGGATTTCAACAAGTTATTCCTCTGTCTTCTCTCTAACACTGCTAATGTTAAAAACAGTTGTTTTGTTTTTGCTTTGTGCTTCCTGTGGCACTTGCGACTTCTTTCTGAGATGGGGTCTCCTGCAGCACAGACTGTCCTTGCTGAGTCTGGCCTTGAGCTCCTAGTCTTCCTGTCCACACTGCTCAGCGTTAGGGTTATGGCCAGGATGGATGGGCATGGTGGTTCTCCTGACCTTGCTCATGTTGCCAAGCAACAGAGTACTTCCCAACCAACCCTAGGAAGAAGTGGGGGAGGGGACCACTAGTTGTGCTTTCCTGGATCCCCGTAACCTGTAGTCTGAGTTCCAGTGCCAAAATCTAGTTCTTAAGAATGATGAATGAGGAAAAAAAAAGAATGCTGAACAGATCAGAGGAAGCCTCAGTGACTCTCAGAGACCATGGTGCTCTCATGGGATGTCTTCTGTTTACCACCCCTTGCTTTTCAGAGGCAGGTGTGAACGAAGAATTAAGTACCCATTTAAGTCTTGCCACAAGTTATTTTTGCTGAGGAGTCACATGACCTTGCTTGTGGTTTCTAAAAATTTTTACAAGGTGGACAAATGAATGAAGGAGCTTTAAACCTCACCTGCCAGCTATTAGTGATCTGTGGGGCGTGGTGGCACATGCTTATAATCCCAGCACTGGGGAGGGAGGCAGAGGCAGGCTGATCTCCATGAATTCAAGACCAGCCTGGTCTACAAAGTGAGTCCAGGACAACTAAGGCTACACAGAGAAACCCTGTCTTAAAAAAACAAAAATAAATAAATAGATAGATAGATTATAAATAGATAAATAAAATAAAAATAAAATTTTCAATCTTTTTCAGAACAAAAGGTTTTTACAATTCAAAGTCTGTCAACTGTGGGTTCCTGTAAAATCAAAAATAAATATATATTTTTTACTTCAAGAGGGATGAACTAGGCCACAGTCTCAATCAAATTCAGGGGGAGGAGGTCTCCCTCAGTCACAGTCATAGGGGAGGGGAATAGCGTGAAAGCCAGAGAGAGGGAGGAATGGGAGGAGACATGGTATGGATAACAATTGAGATGTAATATGAATGAATTAATAAAAATTATATAAAAAAACAAAGTCAAACTTTAGTTCTGTCTCAATATCCAATGTCTGTTATCTACTCAATGTCTGGTCTTCTCAAAAGGGCTTGGGTCGCTTCTCGGACTCTGCCCTCTTCAGCATACCCAGGTTGTCTTCCAGGCTCAGCCAGGCTCCACGCCAGACCTGCTGCTGCCCTTGGTGGTCATCCCACTGCACCGTCATCTCCAAAATGCTGGGGTTTCTGCTGCAACTGGGCAGCACTTGTACCAATAACTTCTCCTGAGTTCCCTTGAGCTTGAGTTAAGTTGACACAAAACTAGCCACTACAGTTATAAATGACTTAATAGCTAACATCCACATATAAATGAATGCATACCACATTTGTCTCTCTGGGCCTGGGTTACCTCACTGGGCATCATTTTTTTTTATAGTTCTATCCATTTACCTGAAAATGTCATGATTTGATTTGATCCATCAATGGAGTAATACTTCTATCAGGCTCAGTATCTCTGGTTTTATGCTGAGAATTTTGGTTCATTTGGAGTTGATCTTTGTATGAGACGATAAGCAATGATCTACTTGGATTCTTCTGCATTCAGCCATCCATTTGACCAGACCATTTGTTAGAGATGATGCTTTCTTTCCACTATGTATGACTGGCTTGTACATTAAAAAATAAAGTGTCTGTAGGTGTGTGGATCTCTGTCTGGAGTTTCAGTTTAAGTTCACTGATCAATGTGCCTTTTTTGGCTGCAATACTATGCTGTTTTTATTACTACAATTCCACGGAAGGATTTGACTCAGGGATGGTGCACTAGGGCTACTTAGGTCTGATGAAACACCATGAGAAAAGACCATAGAAAGAAAAGATTTTACTCAGCTTAAGCTTCCACATCACAGCTTATTATCAAGGGAAGTCAAGACAGGAAGTTAAAGTAGGGACATGGAGGAGCTGCTTACTTTCTTGCTTCTCATGGCTTGTGCAGTCTGCTTTCTTACAGGACCCAGGACAACTAGCCCAAGGATGGCACCACCAACAAAGGCTTGGACCCTCCCCCATAAATCACCAATTAAGAAAATGCCCTACAGCTGGGTCTTATGGACACATTTTTCTCAGTCAAGGTTCTCTCTTGTCAGATAACTCTAGCTGTGTCAATTACCCAGCACTAATGGTGAATAATACATAACCTCTTATGTTATTCAGGATTGTTTTAGAAATCTTAGTGTGTGTGTGTGTGTGTGTGTGTGTGTGTGTGTGTGTGTGTGTGTGTGTGTGTGTTTGTCTGTATGTCTGTGTATGTGTGTTTGTCTGTATGTCTCTGTGTGTGTATGTGTGTTTGTCTGTATGTCTCTGTGTGTGTGTGTGTGTGTGTGTGTTTCCATATGAACCTGAAAATTGTCCCTTCAAGGTCTGTGAAGAATTGTGCTGGACTTTGATGAGGGTTGCTTGAATCTGTAGATTGCTTTTGGTAGGATGGCCAATTTTGCAATATTGGTAAATACATGAACATGGGGAGCTTTCCATCTTCTGATACTATCTTCAACTTCTTTCTTCAATGTTTTATTGTTTTTATCATACCAGTCTTACAATTGCTTGATTAGAGTCACCTCAAGATAGCTTACATTTTTGATGCTGTTGTGAATGTTTTTCCTATGATTTTCTTCTCAGTTCATTTGTGTGTTGGAGTAATTTGCATAAATATTGTGTCCAGCTACTTTGGTGAGATGGTTTATCCGTTATGGTTGTTTCCTAGTTGAACTGTTAGGAATTATTTGCAAATAAAGATACACTGACTTCTTCCCATCCAGTTTCTATACCCTGACATTCTTCAGTTCTCTTATTGCTCTAGATAACCCTTCAAGTATTATGTTGAGTGTGAAGAGAGTAGATAGTCTTGTCTTCTTCATAATTTTAATGGAATTGCTTTGAGTTTCTCTCCATTTAAGTTGATGTTGGCTATGGACTTGCTGGAAATTACCTCTGTTATGTTTGAGTATGTCTCCTGTAATTCTGAAGAAGTGTTAAATTTTGTCAAAAACCTTGTCTGTATCTTATTAGATGATCATGTATTTTTTGCCTTTCAGTTTGTTTATATGGTGGATTGCATTTATTGATTTACGTGCATTGAACCATCCCTGCATCTCCTGGGAGAGACTTGCTTACGGTGGATGATCTTTTATATGTGTTCTTGGATTTGGTTGCAAATATTTTATTGAATATGTTCATAAGTGAAATTTGTAATTTTCTTTCTTTGTTGCATCTTTTTTAGGTATTAGGTTTTAGGGTAACTGGGACATCATTAAATGAATTGGTCAATGTTCCTTCTGTCTCTATTTTTGGACAAAAAGAGAAATCTTCTAGTAGTTTAAGGACTAGAGATCTGTAGACAGATACTACTTGAATTTGGCTTTTGTCATGAAATGTCTTTCTGTCTCCATCTAGTGTGATTGACAGTTGTGTTGGGTATAGTACTATGGGCCGACATCTGTGGTTTCTCAGAGTTTGCAAAACAGGTATTCACACCCTCCGACCTTTAGAGTCTTCATTAAAGAGTCAACTGTTACTGGCCGTGGCAGACATCTTCCAGTAACTTGCTAAATGACAAACACAAAGGGAAAGAGGAGGGGAACTCATTATACGTTCTGTAGGCCTTTTTGGAAACATGGAGTTGTTCCCTTGGCCACATACATGTGAATCTACAAAAAGGGTGATACTGTAGACATCAAGGGAATGAGAGCACTGTTCAAAAAGGAATGCCCATAAGTGTCATGGAAGAGTCTACAACGTCACCCAGCACGCTGTGGGCATCCTTGTGAAGAAGCAGGTTAAGAGCACGATTCTCGCCAAGAGCATCAATGTGCACGTTGAGCACATCAAGCTCTCTAAGAGCAGGGACATCTTCCTGAAGCACGTGAAGGAGAACGGCCAGAAGAAGAAGGAAGCCAACGAGAAGGGCACCTGGGTTCAGCTGACGCGCCAGCCTGTGCCACCCAGAGCAGCACACTTTGTGAGGACTAATGGGAAGGAGCCCACTCCATATGAATTCATAGCCTAATATACAAAAATACATAAAGGGCCTGGACGGTTAAGAAAACCAATTGTTAGTCTTCATTCATGCCACCTAGGAGTAAGCGCCCATATTCTGTAGGACGGGGAGGGGTTTGAAGGCCTTATCTACTTATTTTACCTTATCTATCTATAGAGTCATATCTCTCTGTTATACCTAGGATGGATATGCCTCATAAATATGTCTGTCAGATATCCTGGGCCAGAAGGCTGAAGTTGATGCTCCAACGTTACAGAGAGTTTAAGGTGACTGTTCGGGCAGCAAACAGTCTCTGTCATTTTTTTCACTGTGGAAGCTGCTAATCTGCACTTCCTGTTTACTGGGGTAATTAATTTTATTCTTTCTCAAGTCTCGGATGGGGTTGGAGAACGCATAGTTTAGTTTTACAATTATGCTCAGTTGTTTTGGGTTAAGATATTTTTAGGTCTAGATAGATGTTTTAAGTTGATAATGACAAGATATGATAGATATTGATTTACATTCAGAATTATAGACTCATCAAGACAAGAAAGATATTCTCTTCAAGGCTGCCAAACACAAATAGCCAAAGCACTATGAATGTAACATTAATATAATTCCTGATTGTTTCGTGGTTCTTCTTGCTGTAGGTAGTTTAGTGTGTGTGTGTGTGTGTGTGTGTGTGTGTGTGTGTGTGTGTGTGTTTGTAATGATATAAATGCATACTTAAAAAATAAAAATACAAGAGAAAATCAAATAAACAAAAAAGATTACTAAATTCTTCATTGGTGGATTTTGAGTTCTCTGTCTCACTTCTGCTGATGTGCTTAGACCCATCCTTCTCTGTTAGAACATAGCACATTACATCTAGATTTTTCCCAAAGTCCCATCAGGAAAACTCAAAGGAGGATCTGAAGTATTAGTTTAAGTCCTACAATTTGGTTAGTGTCTTTCTTTCAGCAAGGATTTCCTGTCTAATTTATGTTGGTGGGAATTTAGGCTCTATTCATACATTTCTTATTTTTCTCATCAAGAAGAAATGTCATATGAGAAAGTGTGACACACTTCGTACCCGAGCACATTTCTAACAACATGTGAGTATATAAAAAATACTTAGTGAAAAAAGTCAAGTGTCATTCTAAATGATCTGACTTTATATATTACTTGTCTTTTTGTCTTACAGCTTTTTAATATTCTTTCTTTGTTCTGTACATTTAGTGTTTTCATTATTATATGCTAAAAAGACTTTTCTGGCCCAGTCTATTTGGCCTTTTGTATGCCTCATGTACCTTGACTGGTACTGCCTTCTTTAGGTTATGTAATTTGTTCTATGGTTTTGTTGAAAATATTTAATGTGCCTTTGACCTGTGCTTTGTCTCCTTCTACTACTGTTATTTGTATATTTGGTCATTTCATAGAGTCCCAGATCTCCTGGAAACTTTGTTTCTGATGTATTTTTTTTTACATTTTCTTTGACTGAAATATTCATTACTTTTGTTTGATTTTTAATGCCTGGGATTCTTTCTTCCATTTCTTTTATTATGTTGATAAGGTTTGCCTCTGAGGTTTCTGTTTAAGCTCCTTTTTTGTTTTTGTTTTTGTTTTTTTTTTCATTTTCAGATTTCTTTATTGATTTTACTTCCATTTTGGGGGCTTAAACTATTTTATTCATTTCCTTTCACTGTTTGTTCATGCTTTCATAGATTTCCTTAATGAATTTATTTGTCTCATCTTTAGAAACCCCCATCATATTCATACATGGAAGGTTAAGGTCCTTGTCTTGTGTTTCAGCTATGTTGCATTTCCCAGGGCCTACTGTAGTTGAGTTAATGGGCTCTAGTGGACAAATATCATGCTGGCTGTTATTATGTTGTTGTTTTTTTTCCTGTGTTATCTAGGCATCTAACCCTGAGATGACTATAATTCTAGATGCTGGTATCTAGTCTTCTCATTGTTGGGTCAATGTTTTGTCCCGTGTTTGTTTGTTTGCTGCCTTCTCTGGTTCTTAGGAGGAAGTAGAAGCTCTGCGTTTTCTGGTACAGAAAGCTTCTGGAGTCTTTCTAGGCGTGCCTTCTGGGGATTCTAGGTATGTTGTGTTTCTAGGTATTGAGAGCTGATACTTAGAAATGGGCTGGGACATGTTAGGAGAGGGTTGAAGAGGGAAGAGAGGCAGGGTATCACCAGAATCTACTTAGTCCCTGGGAATAGGCACAGAGTCAGGAAGGATCACAGTAACTGGTCAGCTACTGGGCTGGAGATGAGACTGGAGAGTCAGCTCTGGAGGAGAGGAAGGTATGTGAGGGTCTAGAGCTTGCCTGACTGCTTACCTGACCTACTTGCTTCCCTGGCAGGCTTGGCAGGTTCCCAGGGGATTCCTGCTGTAGTTGGGGCTCGAGACTAAGGAATATGTGAGGCGGACTACGGAAGAGGATGTGCATGATCTGCTGGGGATGGGGCCATGGAGGGAGGGGAGGCTGCAGCAGCTGTTCTGCTGCAGGCCTAGGTGTGAGACTAGGAGATTGACAACTTAGATCTCTTGTTGAGTGTGGGGAGTGGTAATGTTCCTGAAGCATCTCAGATAAAATATTTTATTGAAGCAGAAGAACGAAGGGTGTGATTCGGCTGCATCAACTTAGACCTGTCAGGAACATGTCTTCATGCTGTGTGCCAGCTTCATGTTGCCACTGGTCCTGGTCCTTGCTTCTTCCTCACTGAGGGAAATGTGACTTCAAGCTATTGCACCATTTTAACGGATCTTCCATTTTTGATTTTTAAAGTCATTTTTAATTTCTTCTTTAGAATTTTATACATGTACACAGTGTGTCTTAGCCATAAGCACTACTTACTCCCTTCCCTTCCCTAGACAAAAATGTGTGCTTAAAAATAATTCTTTTTTATTTTTTTCTTATTGCCAATTTTATTCTAACAACATTTAGTTGATACTTCCAGTTTCATCCATTGCTTTGCCATCTGTAAAATAAAAATACTTCCCAACCTTGAAGAGACTTTCAAAATTATGTTTTAATGAGTGTTACAATTTCAGTACAAAAATAACCAATGTATTAAGAAAAAAGTTATTAAGAGAGAATGGAAACCAAGCCCTTTATGTCCCCTGTAATCTTCATTTTCACTACAATCTTCAGAAGCAGGAGTAACCACACAAGACAGTCCTAGATTTGAAAGGGTTAGTTGGTAATTTGTGAATACCCACTGGTGGGTGTGGGCAACCCTCTCTAATTGGAATATATTAGACTGTACATCTTTTTAATTGCTATGTGTTTTCTTGCTTCCTGGTCAACAAAACAGAGACACTGATCTAACACCCAATGAACAGAATCCATCACCATTGCCTGGGAGATGTCACAAGGATGAAGCCCCCAGGCAGGGCATCTTAAAGATTTGTGATTTCCGTGGTGACTGAGGGGAAATTAAAAAGGATTCTCAAAGGTGGTATGAGAAGGCTAAAAGTGTTATTAAAGACTTCGTTCTGTATGCAGCATTTTATTAACGCTGTGCCTTTAATGAGCTTTCCTCGGCGGGCTCGGCAGCCCTTGTTTAGAATTGCTTGAAGAGCAACACAGATGGCAAACTTGGCTTGAATAAATTGGCCACAGTCGGTCATGATTTAATACATTAAATGATTGCATTCAAGAATGAATTTTTAAAGCACAAATAGTGTAGCATCTGACAGTTATTAAAAGTATTATTTGTATTTTAATCTCTAGACAACTGAACAGCTTTAATGGGCCTAAATACCTTTGCCCAAGTTCATTTTATAAGAAGCCAACTGACATTGGAAACCTCTCTCCCTCCCCCCTCCCTCCCCCTCCCTCCCCCCTTCCCTCCCCCTCCCTCCACTGTCCTTCCCTACTTTCCCTTTCATTTTCCCACCCTTCTTCCTTTGCTCCCTCCTTCTATCCTTCTGTTCATATCTTCCCTCTTCTTTTATTACCCTTCCCTCCACTCTCTCTTCTCCTCTATTCTCTCCCTCCCAACCCTTTTTCTTGCTCTGCCTTCACAAAGCAGGTACAAGATAATTTTTACTGATGTTACAACGTTTTTGTTCCTTTTAAAATGTTCGCTGATTTGCATGTCACATTAGATCAAATTTCATGATTATATGTCTTCCCGTCAATCTTCCTTCCTAGCAAGTGACATGCAAATACATACAGTTAGCATGCTTTGAAATTACAGAATGAGCGTCTTCTGCCTGTGATCATGATTTAATGATGGTAAATAATATTTATGGCCATTTCCTTAGAACTTCATTTTCTGATTAGATACAAATATTCTGGCTGAATAATCTCTACTGTGGTGATTACTGGATCTGGATAGCAAGGTAAAAATACAGTGAGTTCCAGTAACGTGGTACAATTGTTATGATGTGCATCATGGTTTCTAGAGCTCCCAAAAATCATGAAATATAGACTGGTTCATTGATATTAAGAAGATTTACGTGGCCATATGGACTATCCCCCTTCTCAGACTGCTGCTCTGCACTCAGTTCTCCAGCAGTGCTGACACAGGAGAATCCGTAGGTCTGTCCACAGGGCATCTGTATCTGTTTGGTGTCTGTAGATGAGCACAACAGATTCAGGGAGTTTAGACATAATGGAGGAGTCACCGTGTTGGGTTACACAACCCATCTGGGCAGCTCAACAGCGACTGGCTTCACACCACAGAGGCCCAGAACACAGTAGCTGCTCAGTCCAACATGCTGGAGGCCTCAGCCTTGCTGATCAGGGGTGGAAGGCCTGGAAGATTCCTGTGGAGCTGCTGTTCTTTGTCTTCAGGCCACACTGGGAGCCCTGAGAAGCTGGGTTCTGGTGTCTGTAATGAACAACAACCATGGAGACACACGAAAGGCAGCAGCCCAGCAACAGGGTAGCGGGCCATGGAGACACACGAAAGGCAGCAGCCCAGCAACAGGGTGGCGGCCTCACAGTTCACACTGGAAGTCAGTGAGGTCAAAACCAAAGCTCTCTGACCTTCTCCACACATCAGATCAGAAAGTTCTCACAAAGGACAACAGGCTTACAAGATTTGATGGAGGAAATGAAAAGAAGTAGGCACTAAACAGATCCAGCCTGAGGGGTTTGGGATGACAGGCACCACTGAGCGACAATGTAATGGGAAAAGGGTCTTCTTTTCCATTAGTTTGCTGTGACAAGTGAGGGTCATTGAAATGTGATATTGTCTCAGAGCAACAACAAATGGACAGTTTTTGCACATTTACTGTCCAGGCATCTGACGGACCCTCCTCCCCTACCTGGGCCCCTCTCTGGAATTGGTACAGCTATAGTGGATGTCCACAGATCATTCTCAAGTGACAAGACAGGGAAATATGATTCTCATTAATTTGCTTAATGTTTATAATTAGAACACAGTAGTGCTTTGGGCTATAAATATTTTCATTTGTGTTATGAAATATACAAAATTATCCTATTTTAACTATATATGTAAAGGCAAATGAACATGCTACATATCTTATAAACTGAAGTTATATGTGATTCTAGGTGTGGCCTTCCTCATGGTGACATCATTTTATACATAGCACTTAAAGCACTTGTCGATAGAGTTTATATTAGTAACGAGACAACATACCAATCTTTCACCACCAAACTACTGCTGAATGCTTCTTATCATTTTAATGTATTGTTTCCTTGTGTTGTTCCCAGTCCCAGCACAGAGACAGGAAAAGAAGAGTATGTATTCAAAATATATTCTACATTTGAACTATTTCCATTTGTCTTCAGCCTTCAGATTTGGTAAAAATGTATACTCTGTGGACCCATTTCCCTGCCTTGCACTCATCCACTGCCAGTTACTAAGATGCCTATACCATGTGTAAAATGATGTGCACGGGCCTGTATTAGATCTGCCTGACATCACTACTGGCTTTGAAATTGTCCAACATTTTTTATAAACAAACTGAAAAAAAAAAGATAAATCAATAATAGTGCTAGAAAATAAATTTCCAGCAGAAGTCTCTGTTATTGAGAGTAAGAAAGAGCTTTAACCTCATTGATGATTTTTTTAAAATTAGAGTTGCCTTACAACCAAAGCCACGTCCTTTTTTAAAATGCTTGGATCGTTGAGTTGGAGAGATATCTTAAGGGTTTGGAACACTGAGTTTGGTTCCTGGCAGTCATATGGCAGCTCACAGTATCCACGACTCCAGTTCCAGGAGATCAGAAAACCCTTACCAGGTATGTATGTGGTACACACACACACGTAGGCCACAGACACCAAAGTGCAAAGTAAGTCTGAAACTGCACCATTTCACTCTCTGAGAATCTCATACAATGTATCTGGTCATCCTTGATCCTCCCCAAATTCCTCCCATCTTCTCCATGTTTACCTTCCTATCCACCCAACTTCGAGCTTTCTTTTTCTTTCTGCTCAAGTCTGTTTGATGTTGCCTCGCAGCTCTTGGGAGTGGGGCCTGCCTGGAGCATTATGAACCTGCCAGTGGTCACACCCTTAAAGAAAACAGGCTCTCCTTTCCCCTTAAACTCACCCCCCCCCCGCCCTTGCATGGAGATCCATGAGCCTTGGTAACAGTGGCTTGATTTAGATGTTCTATCTAGGGCTGAGCATCCCATAGTTTCTTATTCTCTGCAGTTGACCAGTTGAAGGTCTTGTGTTAATTGTCACCTAATGTAAAAAAATGATTCTCCACTGAGTGACACACTAACCCATGGGTGAAGCCAACTCTTAAAAAGTTTTGACTCCGCTTGAAGGTTTATCATAGAACTTAGAGGTTGGCTCTGTGACAATTCAGCTTTGAAAATGCATTCTCTGGGTTGTATTCACGTTCTGTTATGTTTCAGTTACAGCGAAGCAGTTAAACTCCTAACAGGAGTGTCAACAAAGATTTTATTAGTTTGTTTGTTTCGTGTATAACTGACAAATAAATCTGTGAGCACTTCAGGAAACACGTGCTTTAAAACTGCATCATTAATTTGTATGAGGAGGTATATTTTGGTAACAGTGTTTTATTATTTTAATTTTTAAAGAATGACAGCCATGTTCTGAGTATTGAATACATTAATGGGAATTTATATTATTGTCTGTTCATGTTTCTTCTGAAGCAGATTTGTGAGCGCATCAAAAATTCAGCATGCTTTGTTGCCGTGAGAAGAGCAGTTGTGCTCTGCACTCAGTAACGTGCCTTCATCCTGTCCTCATGCGTCTCACCACGTCAGTTCTGAGCTTCGCTGTCAGCTGTTAGCCCTGTTCATCAGCCTGCGTGAGAGACCACATTCACACTTTTCACAAACTCCCCTGGGGACATAACTAATACTTTTGTAACATTCACATTTACTCCCCTCCCCCGAACAACACGAATAGAACAGGCTTGCTCTCAGAGTCTGGCAGACTTGGTGTCATCAAAGGATAAACGTGAGGCAAGAACATGCACCCGAGCAGTGAAGGCTAGTCCTAACCAACCCAGAACACAGCCATTTCCTGTTTCAACTGCAGACTGAGCTACTGGGGTGACTAACTCATCGGTCTTGGGGGTTTCAATGTGAAACTGAGAGACTGTTGGCATCATACTGGGAGGTGTTAAAAGGAAACAGTAGCTATGCATGCTGATGCTACAGTCTAGTCCTTAAGGCTGGGCCATTTGTAATGGAAACGGAGTCATGTCTTACAATTTTAGGAGCCAAGAAGACCAAGATGAAGAGGCCAAGTGCATGCCGTACTCTAGTTGCACGAGAACATGCAAAGTGTGCACAGTGGGATCCATGGCTTGTGATCAGTCTCCTCCACATTCCTGTACAGCCCCAACCCTATTTTCTACTCTCTTGACCCAGTTAATCACCCCAATACCCCATCTCTAGATACGAGCAACATATATATTTGAAGGGTTCTAATGCATAACCTTTTGTGAACCCATTTTAAGAACAGCAAGAGACGAGTAATAGCCCGGGTTTCCAAGGCTCTATCGAGGCACACATCACAGAAGGGAGCATTGAGATGAGTGTGCCTGAGGCTAGCTAGATGCCCTGGAGCTTCTGCTCCTGAGGCAGTGGATTGACCACAGTCCTGCCATGGTACTTTCCCAGGCTCAGCTTTTCATGCAGCTTTAGAAGATCTCCTTTCTATGAATTAACCTTTTCAAATCTATCCTATCATACTCTCTGAAACCTGAGCAAAGAAAATACTACTGTATGCTTCGTTCACGAGCATTAGGTCTTAAAGCACTGACTGTGCCAATGTATGTGAGTTCACCACAGACCTCAGGACAGCCTCGATGGAAAGGTGTGGTATCCAAAGCTCATTTCATAGACTTCAGGGGGTAATCTTAAAATCACAGCCCTGAATTCCATGTGCTTGAGATTGAGGTTTTTACTTGATTTTTTTTATCCAAATATTAATCTAAATGCACATATCAAAAAATTGTAGCTAACAGTGCAGTTTGTCTTTAGTAAACACACATGTACATGTGAGGTCCCACTCTTTGCAAGTAGGAAATCCTGGTATCTCACGTGTTCAGTGTGTGACAACACCTACCCATGGGTACCACCATGGAACCTTGGAGGAATGAGAGTCCTCATGTAGAGACAACAGCTTCTTCCATCCTCAGGGAGGAAAATGCACTTCGCAGGAGGAATTTGAGTCCATACTTACAGAGCCTTCAAGATGTCCCTGAATGGTCAGGTCAGAACTGTCAATAACCCTTGTTAACTTTGTTTGCTAAAGCAGTCAGACTCACCATACCACAATCTGGGTCGAGGACGGTGAAAGTTACTCAGGTGCAGAATTTCAGGTCTGCAGTCCGTTGCCTCTGCTGCTGCCTACGGGACCAAGAACATGTCCACTTCAGAAGGAGAAATAAAGAGATTAGTGAATTTTATGGAAAACCCCCTTCCACACTAAAAAAAAAAAAAATCAAAAAGCAATAAGATGTAGATACAGATTTTCACAGCACAGGTGTCAAACTTTGTGTGCGATTTTACTCACAGGTGATATAAATTCATCTTTTGATGTCAGTATACTATCACAGTTGTGAAACATAAACATTCTCCTTAATTCCTAAATGTTCATATAGATTCAATCTTGTGTTCTCCTTGCTCGTTTGGTGTAATCCGCTGGTGAGCATATCTATGTTGACAGTTTCTTAGCCGGAAGCTTCTCATCCATATATTTAATAGGTCCCCAGATACTCACTCTATTCTCCCTGAGCAAGTGCCAATGTTTGGAGTCCTATGTTGTCATCTCACATATGATTTCAAATTTCTTTCATCATGGTTAGCCTGAGCTATGCTATCTGCATGCTGCCTCTATGCTTCCTCCCTCCAATTTATGGTAAGTTAGATTCAAGGTTTGTCAATATAATCATCTCCAAGACAGACTTCAGAATTTTCATTTAATTTCTGTATTGTTTAAATTTATCTGCTTCATCCAGTTTATGTTCTTTCTGTTTTTATTTTCAAAATGACTCTTAGATTTAAAGTGTTTTGTGTTTTTTAAACATTTTAAGCAGGTGGGTAACAATGGCGACTCTGTGGTGTTCACTCGTTCTAACACCTGTGTTTGTCCTGCGTGGAGTTTTCTCCTACCTTCTGCACGGGTGTGGGCTAATTTCATATTCCTAGAATTGGTTTTGAGCTTTTGTCTAGGACTCAGTTTAGTAACTTTAATACAGTTGTATCTTTCCCAGATTTGCTTTTATGATCCAGTCAGAAGGTTGGGAGCAGGGCTCACTCTAAGACTGATGAGTGGTCTGGACTTAGCTGGGCCTCTTGGACACTTCATCTCATTACCTCATTTCTCTGTTGCTGTTGGTTTTTGTTTGTTTGGTTGTTTGTTTGTCTTTTGAGACAGGGTTTCCCTGCATAACCTTGGCTGTCCTGGATTCACTCTGTAGACCAGGCTGGCCTCGAACTCACAGAGATCCCCGTGCTTCTGCCTCCCTGAGTGCTGGGATTATAGGCGTGCACAACCATGAGACCTATGAGACCTGCTCTCAATAAAGGGGAAGGAGAGCAGTAGAGAGATAAAGCAGTGATACATAGAAACCTACAAGAAGAACATTATGACGCATGGATCTGGGCCCAGGGGTTTTGCTCAAACTACTGCACCAACCAAGGACAAATAGGTGCAGTAAATTTGAACCCCTACCCAGATCTAGCCAATGGACAGGACATTCTCCACAGTTGAGTGGAGAGCGGGGACTGACTTTCACATGAACTCTGGTGTCCCATATTTGATCACGTCCCCTGTAGGGGGAGGCCCAGTGGCACTCAGAGGAAGGATAGTAGGCTACCAAGAAGAGACCTGATACCCTAGGATCGTATACAGGGGGAGGAAGTCCCCCTCAGTCACAGTCATAGGGGAAGGGAATAGGGTAAAAGCGGGAGGGAGGGAGGAACGGGAGGATAGAAGGGATGGATTAACAATTGAGATGTAATATAAATAAATTAACTTTTAAAAAGTTAAAAATGCATAATAAAATTTCAAAGAAATGTAAAAAAAAATAAAAATGCAAACACTTTGAAAGACTCTTTCAAACAAACAAACAAACAAACAAATGAGAACAGGTTGCAGTAGCCTCGGAGGCCATCGAGGATGACCCTCCCTCACGATGGGGTTTGGGCCCAGGATACAGTAGCCTCGGAGGCCGTCGAGGATGACCCTTCCTCAAGATGGGGTTTGGGCCCAGGTTGCAGTAGCCTTGGAGGCCATCAAGGATGACCCTTCCCTCACGATGGGGTTTGGGCCCAGGATGCAGTAGCCTCGGAGGCCATCGAGGATGACCCTTCCCTCACGATGGGGTTTGGGCCCCATTTCCCGTTTCCCTGTAACCACTCCTAGCCAAAGGAATGGAATATCTCTGGCACTGGGTGGATACAGGACATTTTGATCTGCTCCAAAAATTAGAACATTACATACTATTGATTTCTTACTTAAGAATTAGTCCAAGTGGGCCTGTCAATCATCTGGCCAGGAGTCCATGCCACAGGAAGTCTAATTCTCCTGAACATATGCTAGGGCTGCGGGAATAATGATATTTTTCTTCTTTTGGTTACTGATCCAAGCTTAGGCATGCTTTCTAAAGCATGCCACTTTCTCTTTCTCTGAAGCCACTCATTTCTTCTGCCATGGAGCTGCTTGACAACCTCCATTATAAATGGTATAGCTATCTTTTTTCTGGTTCCTTCTTCTGGACAGATGTCTAAGTTTATAGCTTGCAGGTCTGTTGTTTTTCTCTCAACCTCTGCTGTTGTTTTAGTACCATGGCATATATTTATAAATGTGAATACATATTCATATATATATGTATGTAAAAAAACTTCTATTTCTCAGATAATATTAATTGACTCTTTCCTTTATTTACAACTTTTAGAAAATAAATATTTTATGCACCTGGTATTCTCTCAGCAGGTATGTAACCAAGGGTGTTGCTAATCCATTCTGGTTAGAAACAAAATTCTGTATCACACATAAATGATTTTTTATTCATAAAATTTAATTCAAACTTTTAAACTTGGTTAGGGAGATCTTTCACTTTATGAAGTTAAACCTAGAAAATAGACAAAAGAAACTGAAATTTGTAAATTTCACTCACAATCTTACATTCTGTAAAACACTATTTTCACAGGGCTTAAATAAAGTAATAGTACATCCAACTAAATGTTATTATTGTTACTATTAAAGTATGTGTTATGTGAAGATCTGTCTTGATTCATTTTTATTCTCTAGTATTTTGTAATTTCATACAACATAATTGATCGTATTCACCCTTCCCCAGCACTTCCCAATACATTCCTCCTTCCCTCATCATATTTTGTGGCTTCTAAAAAATCTAGTTCAATTTTTGTTGCTCATATACTCCTGGGTTTGTGTATATCCACTGTGTCTGTGCTGCTGTGTACTCCTGGCTATGTGGATATCCACTGTATCTGTGCTGCTGTGTACTCCTGGCTGTGTGGATATCCACTGTGTCTGTGTTGCTGTGTACTCCTGGCTGTGTGGATATCCACTGTGTCTGTGCTGCTGTGTACTCCTGGGTGTGTGGATATCCACTGCATCTGTGCTGATGTGTATTCCTGGCTGTGTGGATATCCACTGTGTCTGTGTTGCTGTGTACTCCTGGCTGTGTGGATATCCACTGTGTCTGTGCTGCTGTGTACTCCTGGCTGTGTGGATATCCACTGCATCTGTGCTGCTGTGTACTCCTGGGTGTGTGGATATCCACTGTGTCTGTGCTGCTGTGTACTCCTGGCTGTGTGGATATCCACTGTGTCTGTGCTGCTGTGGACTCCTGAGTGTGTGTATATGCACTGCATCTGTGTTACTGTGTACTCCTGGGTTTGTGGATATCCACTGTGTCTGTGTTACTGTGTACTCCTGGCTGTGTGGATATCCACTGTGTCTGTGCTGCTGTGTACTCCTGAGTGTGTGGATATCCACTGTGTCTGTGCTGCTGTGTACTCCTGGGTTTGTGGATATCCACTGTGTCTGTGCTGCTGTGTACTCCCAGGTGTGAGGATATCCACTGTGTCTGTGTTACTGTGTACTCCTGGCTATGTGGATATCCACTGCATCTGTGCTGCTGTGTACTCCTGGGTGTGTGGATATCCACTGCGTCTGTGCTGCTGTGTACTCCTGGCTGTGTGGATATCCACTGTGTCTGTGCTGCTGTGTACTCCTGGCTGTGTGTATATCCACTATGTCTGTGCTGCTGTGTACTCCTGGCTGTGTGGATATCCACTGGAGTTTGCCTGAACTACAAGGGGTTACACCATTAAAAATCAAACAAACAGAAAATTCAAATAAGCTATAGGCTTACTGAAAACTGTTGACACAAAAAGGAGACCAAAGTTCCCACACGACTTAGAAAATGTTTCCTTTTGGCTGTCTTTGTTTTGCTTGCTTTCATACAGTCAATTTTTATATTAATAATGAGTAAATCTAATGCAGGCAGAAGAATTGATTAGAAAGAGCCTCCTTGTCAAGTCCTTGGCAACAGGTAACATATAAGAACTTCATCAAATGTTGACAGTTAACCTTGTAGGTGTGGGCCCATGTTTTCTGCTCACGACATGATGCTGCTCAGAGATGTATCTGTGGTTTGACGTGCATGCATTTCTTTACTGCCTGTAGTCATAGAAAGCCCCGGATTTAGACAGGTAGAAAGTGACATCACAGTAGCAAAATATGAGAATGAACATTCTAATAAAAATACCACGTTCGAGTCTCATTTTTATTAACAAATAATGCCAACAACTTGCTGCATTATTTTGTTGAAATTGAAAAGCATAGAGTGAAAAGCGCTTCCCCAAACAGTCTTATTTGGAAGAACAATATTGCTGTTACTGAGAAAGCTGAAGGTTACTGTCAGACTCTGACAGCGTGTTTTCTAATATATCTTTTCAGAGGCAGAATCTAATCATGCCCTCTCTCTCCCCTGCTCTTTAATCCCTCTCCTCAATGCTTCCTTCCTCCCCAAAGCTGTAATGAAAACCCTCATTTCTGGGGAAAGCTCTCAGCTCCCTCACCTCTCGTTAGCTGAACGCAGCTTTGTCAGGTTTTATTTCTTCAGCTTCCTCCTATGACCGAAATGAAATATATGTGAATTTCAAAGGAAATAGTGGGGTATTTCTCTCAGAGGAAATATATTGCAGCTTAATAACACATTGGGAACAAGTGGCCAGGTCAGCCTGTTGTTTATCCTTTTGGTTAGGTGTCTTATTTAGAAGTCAGCAGAAATGAAACAACAGCATTCTACATAGAATAGTCAACTTATCCAATATTAGTGTCAGTCTATAAAAACAAAGAAGGCAAAGAAAGCCCTGAAGAAATTCTTTCATATTTATTCCACTTTATATTATTTTCTTTTAATTTCCTGATAGAAATTAGGAATATGATGGAAGCTATTTTTGCATAACTGAAGTCACTTCTCATATAGAAAAAAAATAGATACTTTCTAACAATTAAACTTCTCCCTAAACAGAATAGACTGTCTAGGGGAGGGGAATAGGGGGGTAAGCAGGAGGGGGGGAGGAATGGGAGGATACAAGGGATGGGCTAACAACTGAGATGTAATTTGAATAAATTAATAATAAAAAAGGAAAAAATAAATAAATGAGAAAATAATATTATATTACTTAAATATATCTAGCACCAGGAAAAAAAAAAAAAAAAACTCTGTCAATAGGATTCTTGAAGCAACTGCCATGGGTTCTGTGCTAGTCAATTTTACACAAGCCTGGCTCACTTGGGACAAGAAAACCTTAAATGAAGAATTGCCCCGTCATTGGCCTGTGGGTATGTAGGTTGGGGTATTTTCCTTAATTTCAGTTGATTGGGGCGTCCAGCACACTGAGAGCTGTGGCGGTCCTGAGTCAGGAGGTGTCCGGTGCGGTAGCCGAGACAGCAGGATCCGGCAGAAGCGGCGATTTTCTGTAGCCTCTGCTGTGCAGGTTCTAGCCTTGGGTTTTTCCTGCCTGTTTTCTTCCGTGAGAGACTGTGATGGGAATTTTAAGCCAAACTGAACCCTTTCTTTCCCAAGCTGTTTTGGTAGTGTTTTGTCACAGCATCAGAAGCGATGCCTCAGGTGGCACCACTTGATATTTGCTAACAGAGGTGCAACTGCCTTAGCTGCTACACACGTGGTTCATAGCATCCCGCCATCCCATCACTCCGGAGGCTAGGGACATCTCAAGGCCGATCCCAGGGTGCGGCGTTAACTTCTGCCTCAAAAACAAACAACAAACAAACAACCCAGAAAATAAAAGCTAGAAAGAGAAGCACAGAAACAAACAAATGCAAAACTCAGCTACAGGAGGCACTTTCGCTTCCATGTGCCAAGGAAGCTCATCTCGTGTAGCCGCAACATTCCTGGTTTGTAATACTCTATATTTAATTTCCTTCAGAACATGAATTGTACCAGAAATGATCACTTATTTTTTTCCCTGTGTCTCCAGCATATGACCTTCCTCAATCTAGACCCTCAATATAAATATTCAATTTAATAACAACATTTCTGTGTAGAATTTACCAAATAGTATTTAATATTGATTTTTATTATGTAGTATTGATTTTCTCATTGAATATTTCCAATGCCACTTAAGGCAGTACTATTTTCTCTATGTTCATTAAAGAAAATTAACATATATGATTTTAACTAAAGGTATATATGTGTACATGAATAAATATACAATAACCAATAAATGAAGAAGAAATAGACATAAGAATTAATGTATATATAAATGGGAATATTGGGCTGGATACAATGTGAAATGCATTCTTTGCCGCTGACTATAGACATAGCACCTATGTCTATGTCTATATATTTAAGACATTATATTTAAGAGATTATAAAGTAAGATTTGTTGCTGTTCTAGGTTGATTTTGCTAATGTGACAAGTCTGGGAAGAAGTAACTTCAATGGAAAAACTACTTCCACCATACTGGACTATTAGCTTGCCTGTGGGGTGTTTTCTTGATTAATGATTGATGTGGCAGAGCACCCCCCCCCCCCCCCCCCCACACACACATTGTGGGCAGTGCCACCCTGGAGAGTTTCATTCTGGGTTATATAAGATAAACAAGCCCCAGAGAGCAGTCCATTTCATCTTTCCTGCTTGTATTCTTGCCACAACCTTCCTCCATGAGGAACTATGATGTGTAAGTGTAAACTAAAAACTCCTTTCCTTGGTAAGTTGCTGCAGGTCAGTGTCTTATCAAAGCAACAGAGGCGCAAACCAGGACAGCCTCCATAAGCATCCACTTAACTTTTTTCTAGACATCTATTGCCATAATTTTCTCAGGTAGCACCTATCAGTCATTTAGTTTTGTTGCTATGAAAACAAGGGGAGAGAAAAAAAGGCCCATTGTGTAGAAATCCATTCACTTACAAATTTAATTTATCAATGACTTTGAGTTCACAATTAAAGTTCTTTCAGTAAACAGTGGGCCTCAGCACGACTGAGAAACACAATGAAACATTCTTATTCCTAGGAAATAAGGCCATAGGCTCTCTGAAAAGGCCTCTCTCCTGGCTGTGTGTGACATCAAGTATCCCTGCTGATATGTTTCACATCAAATTGCCAGTTGCATGGTGTTATTAAGTAGCTAGGAAATGATTATCTACTGAGACTGGTGTGATGCAATGGAGAAAATGCAGCATTGCCATGTGTAGGTCCTCTCTTGAGGGAGCTTTCCATGTTATATTTTACTGTATTATTAGAATTATGATTTTACAGTTTTATCCTTAAGGGTAGAATTACATATGTTTTTTCAAAGGTTATATTTTGGCCTTCAATTATTTCGTTTTTCTTTAATCCCAGAAAAAAAAAAAAAAAAAAAAAAAAAAAAAACAGAGGGTTGGAAAAAAATCATTTGAAGCACTGGTTGCAATTAACCAATGGCCTGTGTTGGTAGGACACCAATTTTTTGAGGAAACAGACTTTTTAATAAGTTAGTTTTGCCGGGCATGGTGGCGCACACCTGTAATCCCACCACTCGGGAGGTAGAGGTTGGTGGATCACTGTGAGTTCGAGGCCAGCCTGTTCTACAAAGCGAGTCCAGGATGGCCAAGGTTACACAGAGAAACCCTGTCTTGAAAAACCAAATATATATATATAAAGTTAGTTCCATAGTATGACATCCACAAGCCATTAAGCATTGGTTTTGAATCTGTCCTGAAGTCCTTAGCAAACTTAGTTTCCTGTCAATGTAGGTGGTGGCAACATGTAGTAAACACAGATGCAGAAGTGAAGACTAAAGATGGAAGAATTCGACAGGAGATCAAAGGATGGGTAGAGTAGTGTTTCCAGGCTCTTCAAGGATCTGAAACTGAAATATCTAACCCCTCAGCTGCAGGGCACCTTTAGCATGTCCTTTACCGGTTATGTGGGGGCAGTAAATCATTGTTGGCTTTGCCGCTCAGCCTCCAGAAGGAAGCAGGGCTGAGGTGTGAGTGACCCCACTCTCATCTGCCCAGGGAATATTCATTGCTACTGTTCTTCTCACCCTGAGCTCTTTATTTGTTACAGATTTATTCTATGGTGATTCAGGTATGTATGTGTGTAATACTTTCTGGTCACATTCATTCCTCTATCTTCTCATATTCGCCTCCCACCACGGTACCCATCCTTCTCCTCCCAACAAGTCAGAATCTTACTGTCATATCTTCTTGTCTTGTGCTGTATTTGCATTGTGACCATGATTTAACCACAGTTGCCCAGTTAAAACACTGGCATGAGTGTGGAGTTACTGAAGACAATAGCTTTCTCTCCTCCGTCTTCTCTGCCGTTGGCTGCTCTGGGCAGGATGAAACTGCCTGAAGCGTTTCCACCTGTGTCTGAATCTGTTGGATCCAGTTTCATGCAGACCCCTGCAGGCAACCACAGCTACCGTGAGAACATGAGTATTGTGGCCACGTTAAGAACAGAAGTCAGTTTTACAACCCTCTTCCCCACCATCTGTTTTTTTTTTTTTTTTAATCTTTTTTTCATTGCATCTTCTATGGCGTTCTCTGAGATTCGCAGGGTTAAGGTTAAGCATCAACATTCACCTGCTCTCAGCACCTTAGCCAGCCATGAGTGTGATGACCGCTGATCGCTGATCAGGGCCGCGAGCTGCACTAGTCTATGGGTCTAAACATGAAACAGTTAAGAAGCAGTTTCACAACACATTCACTTAGCAAAACAAAACCACTTGCAACTCTTACTCCTGTGCTAGCTTACATTGGTGCTGCTACCTCTCTAAACTAATTTTGTCACTGGATTCATCAGGTCATCCGTAGAGAAGCCTACACAGCGCTCACACGATTCCAGCAGGAAGTGAGCTTCACGTGTTTTACACTGCAACATGAAAGTGGATTTAAAAAGCATACTGGGGAAAGGAAAGTGTAGAGATTTATATAAAACTTCATGGTAAGCAAAAGAGACCTCACTGGTCATGGTGTTTGTAACTGTAGACACCGGAAGAGTGAGAGTTTACTAGAAAATAGTAAGTGCATTGTACACATTTCTTCAATTGTAGTACTGAGTTTATCGTCTAAGAAAGTAAAGTTAATTAGCCACTTCAAAGAATATATCTGCTAGGTTGTTTTATCAGTATTTTTATAATGTTGTTTGCGGTGTTTTGTTTCACTAGTGGCTGTGATTGGTTATAGGTAGGTGATGAAAACAATTCTAAAATAGCATATATATAACCCCCAGTTTAATAACTGAGCACAGCCTGACAAACAGCACAGAACCCAGAAGATTAGGATGTTGGCAGTTTCACTTTATTCTATATCAACTACTGGTCAGCTTCTCTGCCAATATTCATACATTTATACACTAAATCGTTCTTCAGAGATCTTGCATATTCTAGGCATTTTTCAATTCTAAAATATTTTTTCAGCATTATTAATTCTTTAATTCCTTTCCTACATCCTGTATTTACTTTCTTTTTTCTTAAAGACTGATTTATTTGTTATTATGTATACAATGCTCTGCTTACATGTACACCTGCAGGCCAGAAGAGGGCATCAGATCACATTATAGATGGTTGTGAGCCACCATGTAGTTGCTGGGAATTGAACTCAGGCCCTCTGCAAGAACAGTGAGTGCTCTAACCGCTGAGACATCTCTCCAGCCCTCTACTTGATTTTTTCATTCAGATATTTGTATCTATTCTTTTTGCGTTATTTCAGCACTTTGTGTCCTCTTGATTTTATTCAACTTTATTATGAATTCTTTGTTTGGGATTTCATCTCGCTCTCTTGCTTTATCACCCATTACCACTGCATTAGACAATTTTTAAAAGGTTATATAGCCTTGGTTTTCTATGCTTCCTGCATTTCTGCATTTGATTTCTGTGTAAATTACTTGGCTTCTATGAGCTTTTCTGTTTTTAATCACCCTTAATATTTGAAATGCCAGTCCAAACCCCTATAATCACTTTTGATTATACTTCTGGCTTTCCTCCCCAAAACAAATTCCAACTGATTTTTGTTTTGTTTTGTTTTGTCTTTCCATCTTACTCTATCTTATCAGGCATTCCTGTTTACAATATGCAAGAAAATTCAAATGTTGTATCTTTTCAGTTTCCTTTAAGTTCTTGCAGATGTCCATTCTTACCCAGTAAGTAATCATTTCTCGCTTTTACATAACCAAAAAATATCTTTCCTCTTAAGTTATTTATGAAGGCTCTCAGAATATGCTTGGTTAAAATTGGTGCCACTTCTTTAGAAATGTCTTCCTCAACCCCAGTGCTCTGCACCTGGTCTCCTTACTGTGTCTGGGCCCAACCTTTTGGCTCAAGATCTGTCCTGCTCTTCTCAGTGGTATTGTTGTTTGTGTGGCTTCTCCACTGTTTCTATTATCCTTCTGTTTATTATCCTTCAAATTTCATCTTTCCAATGGTTTTCCCAACAATTATAATTAATAACAACAATGAAGTTCATTATATATTATTATGATAATTAAAAAACAATGTAAACTAGGTACCATGTGTTAAAGGACATAACATGAGTCAGTATTTTGTAACAATTTCATTTTTCTAAGTTTTATTGTTAAGAAACATTCCTTGTCTCTCCCTGGGCATCTGGACCAGTGAAACTGGTAACTCCTGTTCTAGAACAGCTGCCTCCTCTCTGCCGACAACGTTCATCTGTTACACTACATTTGACTAGTTTCCAAATTTTTTATATTGCACGTTTTTAATTGTCTCTTGTTCTTATTTCAAAGTGTAAGTTTTATATGCCTGGACCCTTCTGCGTTCGGTTATGGCCATGTTGCCTGAAACACCAGCTTGGGAATGTAGTAACTGTTTGCTGAAGAGTGAGCAGCTTTGTCTCTACTGCAGTAGCGTTGTTAACCGGTGACCGCAGTGCCCAGCCTAGACCCCCTCAGGCACCATCAGCTTCAGTCCATGTTCACGCCAACATCATCTTCAGAGCACTTACCAAGTGATAGTCATTCCATAGATGTGCTGTGGCACCACATTAGCGTCTCTGGCTCCTGTCTTTAAGCACTGTCTTCCAGAGCATGTAAATGCTAACTCACAGTCCATCAGTTGGATGAGACAGCCAGTAAATGAAAGGGGGCAAGTAAAGGGGAAATGTTTATCTTTGATCATTAAAATAAACTGAATATTCACTATAAGATTTTTACAGAAATATGGTTTTGTTCAAATCTTAAGATCCTTCTCAACAGTTTTTGAGAACATCATCTATGAAAAATTATCAAAATGTATAAAATATTTATGGAACCCAGGGTCTTGGTGTTGCTACCACATATGCATTTTACTTTGTGAGTATTTTTGTGTAGAATGTAATTTGACTGGTGGTGTTATTTTGAGTGAGTCTTCACTCATTAATTTAAAAGCAAGTGGATCATAGTATTTTTTTTTTTTTTTTTACCTATTATGAGTTGGTATGAACCATCACTTCAAGGCTCAGACATAAGTGAGGAAGAGCAGGTTGGAAGTTTAGAAGAGCTACAAGCTGAGGATGAATACAATGAAACAGTGTGTGTTTCTCGACCCAGCAGGGTAGTTGAACATGTGAACCCACAGTGGTAGTGACACTGTGCACAAACCCGGTGTGAACTCCAGCAGACAAATGCAGCAAGGAAGAGGGACCTGGTACGAAACCCCACTCCTGGCTGAGGAACTGTTGGCAACTGGGAAATGGAGAGTCAGTTTTCTTTAAGAATGCAGCCTCTGGTCATTTTATAAAACTCCAATGGAAGGCCCCAAACTAAAGACAATTGTGCATGGAGAGATGATGACATGGATCTGTGACGAACTGGGATAAGAGGGGCAAATGAAATAAAAATACATTGCATGAAATGCTCAGAAAAGTAATAAAATAATAAATAAATTCTAACCTTTATATATGTATATATATATACACATATATATAATTACATACACACACACACACACACACACACACACACATATATATATAACTTTGTTATGTTTCAAATGTTTTCTGTCTGTATCTGATGTTCTATCTGTAAAATACTGTCAGTTTCTGGGAGAATTTGCAAACTTCTTAATTTATGACTAGTTTGAAATTGCTAACTCAGTGCAAGTCACAGAAATATACTCTTGTTTCTCACTCAGACTTATGGTCAGAGTGTACCGATCTATACTTAAAATATACATACATTTATACTACAAAATAAAAGTATTGGAATTATAATTATTTGTTTGACTACTAGAGGTTAATAAAGAAATAATATTTGCTCCTTCCTATTTGCATAGGAGTTTTAGTTCAACAACACAGCTGTTCTGGCAAGGGATCAAATCCAAAGACCTAGGTCTGTGTGATCTGGCTGGAATACAGACGTGCCTTAGGTATACAAACTTTAGTTCCAAACAATGACATCTAATCAATGGGCATACAAAGTGATGAATCAGAGAAAGCTTTGATAGAGTGAGTCAGAAATAGGATCTGTCCACCTCTCACGAGAGGAAAGAGGAAAGAGATGAGACTTAGGAGCAGTGCAGAGAGAAGAGTGGTAGTGAAGTGTGGGTGGTGTGTGTGCCACTTTGCCAGGACAGTTTTACAGAGACAAGTTGCAGAGGGAACTCGGCAGAGAATGAGAAGGAAGCAGAAGATTAGAACATATTGCCAGAGTTAGTCTGAGGCCAAGCATAGCAATTAAGTCAGAAGTAGAGAGAGAGGCTAGATTGAATCAGTCAGCTTAAAGAAGAGTTTGGGCCAGAGCAGCTGAGTTGAACCAACCAGCAGACAGAAGCTGGAATCTGAAGCCTTTAAGGTTCGGGTTGACAGAACTTTAGATTGTACAAAGACTAGAAACTTCCAGGATTAGGTCTAGGCATAGTTAGAACAGAGAAAGAAATGCTCCGGGCTCAGCTCAAGCCATGCATTGGTATAACCTTGGTACAGCTCTCAGAATCCCATCTTCTTAAGAAATAAAACAACATTTAACTTAATTAGTATTATAAATGAAATACATTAGAAGTAACCACTGATATTTCTTCACTTAGGCTGAGAACCTTTGCTCAAAATGCAGAGGAAGATGAAATAATGAACTTAGACATAAAATACTATCAGAGGAACAATGTGATGGAAGTCTGTCCCCCACTTACCCACACCTGTCTGTGCAGGGTGGACTCGGTGAACTGTGGTCTTGCAATTTCTAGTGGCTCCTGTGTGCTGCTGGTCCTCTCAGCAGCTCCAGCATGCTCAGGAGCACTCTCTGTTTTTAGCTACCTTGTTGAGGTCACCAGAGAAAAACCCATAGACATGACCCCAAGCACAATCCCACAGTGGCTTACCCGTCTCTGTTTTTCCCTGGACAACAAGCAAGTCATGCTTCCCTTCCTTTCCTTCCACTTCTCTTCACGGTGTATCAAAGAAGTCTTTGCAAACAGATGACACTATCACACTCAGGCACTGGGAAACTACTGACGTTTCTGCCTTTCTTCTTTCCTTCCCACTGTCCTTTGTGGCTCTGGTGTCATTCTGTGATCACCAAGCCCTGCAATTAGACATCAGATAAAGACTGAATTTCACTCAAAGAACATGCCCTCTTCTATTTGGGGATACATGTGCCTTAAGTTGATTTTTTGACATCTGTTCTCATTTGACGGGAGGTGCATGTGAGGACTTTGTCCTTTTTCTGAAAAGATTTTATTCACCAATTATAAATTCTGTTGAGTATCCACAATGATAGACACATCAGTGCCAATTACTATGTCAGAAGTATATCCATAAAGTGTGTGTATAATTGATATACCCCCATCTATGTGTATATGTTTATGATTTCTCCAATTATATATACACATACATTGTACACACACACACACACACACACACACACACACACACACACACATTTCAAGAGATCCTACACAAAGGAAGAAACATCTACATAGCAGGTAAGATGGTGCAACAAACACGTCCCAGACATTACTTTAGATGTAGAGAAAAGGAAATGCTTCAACAACAGTGGACACTCTCTCTACAAAAAAACTCGTAATAGGAAAAGAGCTCAGGGTGAACGATGAGAGCATTCGAGGGGACCCACTTCAAGGCTCAAGATGATACAATTTCAGAAGAGAAAACTCAGTCCTGGAGCTTAGTGTTGGATGCAGAAGCCATGTTAGCTACTACGCCTTCACCAGTTAACAGGCTTCAATGAAAAGCTATGCAGATCATATTAAAATTCGGAACCCAGGGCTGCTCATCCTTGCCTGGGGTCATGAATGGGACAATGTGCAGCAGCACAAAGGAATCTGTGAAGCATCAAAACTTCCTGAGAGATGTTTTAATTAACTGTCACTTAATAATTATAATCAGACTCTAAGACATTTCACAGTCTAAGTCATTGTGAATGGCCAATAAATGTAACATTTTATATAAAGTAAAATAAAGGTCTACTTGAAAATTATCACTTGGTCTTCATTTCAAAAGCAACCATCCCAAGTGTTCACATTGTATAAATTATTTATGCAGCACATAACATCATGAGGCCTATTTGAGTGTGACACACTTTGTAAGATGCCCTTGTGTCTATTAATTTGAAATATCAGAAGGATCATGACAAGCTTTTTGAATAAACTTTACTTTTAAAAGTAAGTTTAAAAAGTATTTTTTGTCACTGAGATAGATTTTGTTTAAAGAATGACCCTAAAATGCTTTCTCAAGACGTTCACAAAGCTATTCAAAGTATGTCAGTCAGCCACATGTAAATGGCAGAAGACTTGAGGTTGAGGATGCTTGCTCTCAGGGAACACTTAGGTTTGGAAGGTGTACTCTGGCACATTTAGCGTCTGGGTTCTTCTTACCCCCTTTTTACCCAGTTTGAAGAGATGGATTGTTGACGGCCCTTCCAACCTGAAGCACATGCTATACACAGAGACGGGCTGGGCATCACTTTAAACATCTACGGCATAAACAAGACAATGATAAAATTGGGAATACTGAATATAATATAACTCTGGGCAAATTGTGGGAAATAGAAAGCAAACCCCATTTCATATTTGAATATTTCTCCCCTACAGCTTACAATGTGTGGTTATAAATAGCACTGGGACAAAATTGTTCAAAAACAAAAATTGATACTCTAGCCATTGGCCTAATTCAAGTATAAAAAAGGCACTCATGTTTTGTCAAACAACTTTCAAATCAACAGTTCCTTTCTGGCACTTAAAATGGCATCCATATTCTGCTGAAAACTTTTGCCTTACGTTGCTGTGGCCACTGGTCATCCAAGTGGTTATGTGGAGGCAGTAGTGTTGTCTACTTGTGATTACACTGGCCTTGCTCACCTGATGCATCTCTAAAGAGCAATCATTAATGTGCTGGTTACAGAGCCAGAGGAGACCCAAGGAACATAACTGGTCTTTATCACGTAGTTAATATGTTCACAGGGAACACAGCAAGTCCACATATCATAACTAACATTGTACATATTGTAAATAAGTTTGTACACTGCCAGCATGTCCAGCTCACCGAGGTTCTGAACTCAGGTCCTTGCGATTGACAGGGCCAGCACTGCACTTACTGAGACACCTTCCTAGCACTGCAAGTATTCCTTCTTTCTGCTCACATCTAATTTCACATGACAGAATAGAATTAAGACGCTGTGAGATCAAGAAAGTGTTTAAAAGAAGAGTTACTTATTTTAAATTTTTTATTTGTCATTCAAATTTTATTCAGATCTATGCTATTTTTAAAATCAGTTAATTGTTTTGGAATCTATGAGGTGATACAAATCAATAATTTGTATGCAAGAAGTAATAAATGGCTACAAATATGATATAACACCAGCATATAAAAAGTCAGCTACTGAACTGAAGTCATACCAGGCAAAAGCCAATTGTTCCCTCTTATTCACAGAAACAGAATTTGTTTGGCTGAATATAATTTAAGAGTCAGTCATGATTCTTAAATAGATTTACTTAATGGCGTCCCTCCTCCTTCCCTCTCATTCTGTTGAATTGGGTCTTATTGATTATTATCTTGTTCCTCTATGGTACCTTTCTGTTTCAACACATTCAGGCACAAATAATTTATCTGTTTATGAATTTAATAATAAAATATCTGTATAAAATAATTGTTACAATAATAAATTTATACTATTGTTTCCTCAAATTCCTATTAGAGGACTTGAAGGACGGTTATTTTCTCTCTTTAGGTGTTCTCAACACTCAGAACAAGATACTTATTTTTGTGGGTGTTTTAGGTTGGATGGATTAGAATCTAATAGTGGATTCTTCTGTCATTAATCTAAATATTTTTCTAGGAAGCATTTTATTGTTACTTCTATCAAGAATAGGTCAAAATAGTTTACACTTAAGATGAATATATAGTTATGAGTTGTGTTAGGAATGCTTTCTTCAAACAGTATTAACATCTATTCTGAGCCAGGCCTGTCAGTTTTGGGAAAGTAACTTCCGTCTCCACACCCAGCAGTAATGTCAGGAATATCGTGGGGGAATTCTGTTAGCTTCTCTGCCATTGTATACATTCTATGAATGTAAATGCCTCAGAATTTCTTGGTGAGTTGATTGCATTTAAACATGACTTCTTAAAATAAAATCCTGGCTTAGGACGTTACTTAATATTCATTGTATGACTGTAAATGTGTCTGGATATTAATGAGAAATATACAGTTACTACTTACTTCTTGGGAACAAGCTGAGAGATGAGGGTGGGGGCGGGCAGTGTTGCAAGGGGTGAACTTATTTCCTCAGCCCTGCCTGGCTGGCCACACTTCCTTATGATGATCATCTCAGCCGCTAACCTGGAAACGTAAAACAAAGAACTAAACACGCTGGTGACAAATGGATGCCTCCTCTTTGCAATTGTTACTTGTCAGGTGCGTGTTTGATGATGGTGCTCCCCATTCTGCAGGCTGCATTTGCTTGGAAGATGGAGTCCGTTGTCATGCAGAAGCTTGTCAGTGTCACAAGGCCTCTGGAACTAGTTGGTGACCTTACTGCCTGCGTTGTCATTGTTGTCTCAGAAACTGCTCTCCCGTGCCAGAGAGGTCAAGGCTATTCCTCCCTTGTCTTCTGTTGGATCGAGTGTCTCTTGTGTTATGTCACGGTCCTTTAAATATATATGTGCAGTTGAGTTGTGCAGGGTGATGAGCATGGGTCTGTTTTCATTCCTCCATTAAATTCACGCAGCCATCTAGTTTGACCAGCACCCTTTGTGGAGATGTTGTCTTTTTTTTTCCCAGTACATTTCTGGCTTCTTTACCAGGTGTCCACTGGTACTTGGATTGATTATCTGGGTCTTCAGCTGAATCCCATGGATAAACGTGCCTGTTTTTATGTCAGTACCATGCACTGTACTACTGTAGCTCTGTAGTTCAACTTGAATCAAGATGTGAAACCTCTACCAATCCTGTTATGATTAGGACTGTTTTAGCTATCCCGGTTTTCTTGTGTATCCATTTGGAGTTGGAAATTGCTTTTCAATTTCAGTGGATAATTGTTTTGAAATTTTGATAAGGATTGTATTAAATCACACACACACATAATTTCAAAATTATAGATAACTTAAATAAGATAACTTTATATCGTAAAATATTTAAATATAACTGATTTTTGCTTGTGAAACAGAGGAAAATTTAAATTTTGATTATAAATTACATTTGTCTGTGTAGTTTAGGTTTTGTTCAAATCCTGGCTGATGATATTCTGTACTGCTTAATAATCTCTAAAAATTCAACACTTTTCCATTATAATTTCTATTCATGTTATTATTATGTTTTTTCTTAAATGCTTGCTATAACCCATTGTATCTTTAGTATTACATACAGAAGAACATTAAATTCATAGAAGCAAGTATTTTAACTTTACAATATGCACATTGGGTATAATGTGTCTGACCTGACAATTGGACTCTTATTAGTGGTTTCAGCTGAACCATGTGTTTGCTATCTTCACTACATTAAGCTACATATTATAGGTTTTTTATCTTGATCCCATTGCTGCCAATTTCCTGTGCAGAGGTATGCCATCTGGGCAAGGAGAAAATGGTCCTCTTGGAAATTATACAGCAGCTAAAGATAAAGATTTCATTCTGTTATTTTTCCAAATTTAGACGGCACCTGCCTTCATTGTTACTGGAGCTACATTCACCTCGTTTTCTTC
This sequence comes from Acomys russatus, assembly GCF_903995435.1. Taxonomy (NCBI): domain Eukaryota; kingdom Metazoa; phylum Chordata; class Mammalia; order Rodentia; family Muridae; genus Acomys; species Acomys russatus. The sequence continues at coordinate 24,591 of NW_026131528.1, read as the reverse complement.
CAGGAATTTTTGGGAAGACATTTATCCTCACCCTTGAGGCAAAAAAATAATAATAACTGTTATTTGCCGTAAGGGAGCTCCATGTTACATGCAAATTGACAGTCCTTCATATTTATTAACCAAAAAATATGAACATTGATTACTAAGCCAATTGTGCTTTTCATAACCAAATCTAATGCACAGGGAAAGAGCGACACAAACAGAACACAAGAAGGATGGATGCCAATTTTCACCCAAAGGACCAAACAGAAAATCTCAGAGTAGAATGCACAATCAGGAAACCAGGACAAAATGTGTTTCCACTGCAGAGAACAATGCCATCCCGCTGCATTCACGCAGGGAGGGGCAGAACCCTGAGCCAACTGATGCAGGGCAGACGGCTGTGTGTGCGTGAGTGATCTAGGGGGCTTTGATGCTGTGCCTCCTTCCTATGCAATGGGTGTGTCGATGTGTTTGCCTCAACAGTGCAATGAATCCCAGGAATCTAGAACTCAAATTCTAATTTTGATTTCTTGTGTTTATGTGTTTAAATTGCATCCTGTATCTACATAAACACAATATATTTTCTGCCAATGTTGTGCCCTCATGTGTTGGAATAAGTAGAGCAAGATAAATGTAATACAAATAGTTCACGATCCAAATATTTATTGTGCTCCTCTCTGGGCCACAGGATATTAAAACACCAAAGCCACTGAAGCTTAGTGAAGGTCTTTCCACACGACCCCAGACATTTCGAGAACTGTTGAAATACACAAATGTGTATGAATAATTGTTTAAAAGCCAAGACCTGATGGATGTGTGTGCACACCTGCAATCCCTGCATGTGAAGTTATAAGCTAGTCAGAGAAAAGCCTAGCTATATGACCAACATATTTGTAAATAGTATTTTGAGTCTTCTGGGTTATTATTCTGGGAGCTAGGGGTTGGACGGAACACCCCCCCCCCCCAACACACACACCTGAGGCAGGAGTATTGTTGCTTTGAGGTCAGCCTGGATTATATGGCAAGGATTAGGTTGTAGCTCAGTGAACAGAGTGCCTGATTAGTGTGCTTGAGTTTTGAAGCATGACACAGGGTGTACACAGCTGTACTCTCAGTGGTGGGGAGGCAGGGGCAGGAGGGTCAGAAGGTCAAGTCCATCCTTGACTGTATAGCAATATTGAAGCTAGCTTGGGATCCATGAAGCCATGACTATAAATTAATTGGTTCTAATCAAGCTCTGTTCCCAATTATCTATATACATTTTTTAAACGGGGTAGATAAAATAGAAGACACAGACTAATCCATGTGAAGATGCCATGTATTTTCATACATTGTAATGGTCTATGTTTCTCATCCACAATATGGCACCTAAACTGTTAAGCTGTGTTTGTCAATTTAATCTTCTCCAGGTGCCCTGGGACTAGTTTAGCAGACAGTGAAAACACTACCTCCAAATTAAAAGAGCTAAACTTCAGGCTTGGAGTTGTAAAATCCCTAAGATATTTTCTGGGTCTCCCACGTGTGACTTTGGTCTTAGAGGTCCTGAAGGGCTGTCTAGTTTTTCCAGGGCCACTCACTTCTCTAGAAATGTAGGAAAGGATTGGGATTTCAACAGTTACATTCTAAGTGGGACAAACTGTAAATAGTGTGGTGGTTCTGGCTAAAATGTAAAAACTTAAGTCTAAGTTATAAGATAGACAGTCCTTACTAGAAATTTATAAACACACCGGAGATTACTCGCAGTGTGTGGGGACACAGGGATACTTGCTTTTGAATCTGAGCTATGAGATGATTTGACTGCATCAAGTGTGTCCTCAAGAATGCGAAGCTAAAATTTGCTCAACCATGTTCATAACAGCCTTATTCATAATAGCCAGAACATGGAAACAGCCTAAGTGTCCATCAGTAGAAGAATGGATAAAGAAACTGTGGTACATATACACTATGGAATACTACTCAGCTATTAAAAACAAGGAATTCCCGAAATTTGTGGATAAATGGTTTGAGCTAGAAATGATCATAATGAGTGAGTTAACCCAGAAGCAGAAAGACTCAAATGGTATATACTCACTTATATCTGCATACTAGCCCAAGGGGCATGTCCCACGAAAGCCTTCACTTACCAGGAAACTGGGACAGAGGGAAGGACATCCTATTGGGACTCTAAATGAGAGAAGCAAGGGAGAATAGCAAAGTAGAAGGATCCAGAGGGCCCTAGAAACCTACAAGTAGAACACTATGATAGGCAGATTTGGGCCCACGGGTCCCGCTCAAACTAAGGCACCAGCCAAGGACAATACAGGCGGTAAATTTTAAACCCCTACCCAGATCTAGCCAATGGTCAGAACATTCTCCACAGTTGAGTGGAGAGTGGGATATGACTTTCTCATGTACTCTGGTGCCTCACATTTGACCATGTCCCCTGGAGGGGGAGACCTGGTGGCACTCAGAGGAAGGACAGCAGGTTACTAAGAAGAGACTTGATACCCTATGAGCATATACAGGGGGAGGTAATCCCCCTCAGGAATAGTCTTGGGGAGGGGAATAAGGGGAAAATGGGAGGGAGGGAAGAATGGGAGGATACAAGGGATGGGATAAACATTGAGATGTAACAAGAATAAATTAATAAAAATAAATAAAATAATATATTCTTATCCTCATTCCAAAGCAAGAAGAAGACTAGGCCCTTATCAACTTTCTCCTTTTACAGTGTCAAAACAAAGCTATGTCTCAAATCATGTGGCTCAGGGTCACAAGAGGTGATAGGACTGCCTGGAGTGTTAGGAAATGCTTCTTTAAAGGCCGCTGTGGATATCACAGAAAGAGTTGTTTCATGCCCCAGTACAAAAAAGGGGATGTTCAAGAGCTGAGAGACGGCTCAGCCATTGTGAGTACACACACACACACACACACACACACACACACACACACACACACACACACACACATTGTGTATATAGCCACATAGAAACATATTCAGAAAATAATAAAAATAAAAATAATTCTTATGAAGAATGTTGCTCATTCATTAGGACACTTGTGAAAGTACTACACACAGTAATTAACTAGTCTTTATAGTGATAAGATTTTTTTTTTTCTGAAGGTTGGAACTCATTTCATGTTGGTGACACTGGATGGCACAGAAATTTCTAGTTTCAAAGTGATTCTGTTTTGTGTATACATTTTATTCTTAATTACCTTTGGACTTGCTCACATAGCCCATCCTGGATTCACGGGCCTTCCTACTAAATGCTGCAAACACGAACTAGAAGGCCCCTGGTCACTGTTTTCCAGTCTTCATGTTGCCTTTTCTCCTCTTCCCAGCCTGATGGAGGCAGCAGGACAATCTATTTACAGACTAGTGACTAGCAGCCTTGCGTCTGTCCCTGACCCATCCATTCAGCGTCACTAAGGCCTTTTGTCTTCTGGTCCAGCTCTCCTCAGTGGCCTTTTGGGTCTTCTTTGCCACAGTCTCTGTAATTACCCAAGGTCTATCCAAGTTATGTGGAGCACCAGAAGATCCTCGAGGGAGCCACATGAACAGACGCCCTTAGTCACCAGGTAAGTCGCTCACAGGTTTCAGCAGGAGGTAGACATCTTTTTGATCCACTGTGTACGTGAGCGATGCTGTTAGATGCTGAGAAAGGGTCCTAATGACAGGGGTCAGCAGTTTATGACTTCATGCACAGATTGTATGTCTATTTTATAGAAAGGATTATAATGTGAATTTTGAGTATTTCTATTTTCTGGCTCACAATCCTGTGTTTTTATATTTTGTACTCTTAATTGTTTCCGTTTGTGTTGATTTTCTCAGTGACAACATTTGTTTATGCTTGTGGAAAGGACACATGAAATTTAGTTAGAAATGGAAAAGATTTAGACAAAGTTAACTATGTTGGAGATTAACAGGATTTCACTTCATTTTCACCACCTTTATAAACATTGGATATGAAGCTGGGAAGATGTATCCTTCACATATTTTTATTATGATTTTCTCTGAGGTGATAAATCTTGTTTTTAAAGGCACAACTTTTTATCGAGTAGATTACCCCCTGGCTTGCTGTGTGGCGGATCTTCGACGCTGCGCAGGATGTTTTAGGGATTGCTTCTTCCTCACACAGCAGGCTCTACACTGACTCCATTTTAACATTTCAACCCATTTCTGCCGTGTGCTGCCCTCAGTGCAACCAATGAGAGTGAAAAGATGAATCATGCAGGAGAAAAGTCCAACAACCGCTTGTAGTTTTGTTTTCCAAATATATAGATTTTGTACATGGCTTATCTTTGCCTAAAAAAATACAGGGAAGTAGGCAAACAGACGCCTATTTTGTCAATGACATCAGATAACAAAGCTCTCCCTACATGCTAGACCATGGTATTTAGAGAGCTCCATTTAGTCACGCTTCAGAGCAAACACTCAGAATAGGCTTTTCCTTCCCCCTCTTTAAATTCTAAACCAAATTCTAAAACCAAATTATTCTCCTATAAGCACAGACGAATGATGTGCACCTGGTCGCCCAGTTTTCACATTTCAACTCAGCCCTGCTCTGTAAGTGTGTCTCTATCAATGGCCACACTTGAAATGACTTCCTCCTTCTAATCCATCACTTGGACATCACAGTGACACATCTCACCAGACTACCCAACTCCAATGTCTGACAATCACTCTCCGGCACAGAAGCACCAAGAGACGCCCAGAGTGGTGAAGTGCACAGGTCACCGCATGGCCAAGGCTGCAGCTGCAGTCTACGCATGGCCTAACAGCACAGGAGCAGCTTCTCCTCTTGGTGTGGCTTCTCCTTGAAGCAGCCCCCAGTTCCAGGAGGTCTGAGACGACCTGTGGAGAGAGTCTCTTCACAATGTAACCTGATTTTATTGATAGCAATTAGTTTCAACACTCTGCTGTCCAAACTACTGTATCGCTCTTGCTAGCTCCATCTAGATCTGGGGGCAAAGAAAGAAATTGTCTTCAAAGCCAGGGCACACACCCGCAATGGAGAAATCCCCCTGAAGCTGTGAGACATATTACACAAGGGCCATGCACTGAGAAGTGCCCCTGCCTCCCCTAATCCTTACGTAAGAAATTTAATTCTCTCTTGTTATTTTGTACCTAAATATATTAAAATTTTATGTTTTAAGTTTATGAAGTTCTAAATTAAATTCGTGAGAGGGCTATGTGGGCACAGGCTTTTTCCACCAAGCGTGATGACCTGACTTCCATTGCAAGGGATCACTTACTGGAAGTGGAGAATCAGTTGACACCTATAGTCCTCTCTCTCTCTCTCTCTCTCTCTCTCTCTCTCTCTCTCTCTCTCTCTCTCTCTCTCCCTCTCTCTCTGTCTCTGTCTGTCCTTCTCTCTGTCTCTCACCCCCTCTCTCTGTCTGTCTGTCTCTCCCTCACTCTCTGTTTCTCTGTCTCTCACCCTCTCTGTCTTTCTCCCTCTCTGTCTTTCTCCATCTCTCTCCCTACCCTACCCCACCTGCGCTCTCTCTCTCTCTCTCTCTCTCTCTCTCTCTCTCTCTCTCTCTCTCACACACACACACACACACACACACAGGTAAAATACAAATAAGTTGCTAGGCAGGAGGGGCTCCTCCTCAGCACTCCCAGCACCACAGAACTAGAAGAGTGGTCTGACATACATCACTGCCACACTGCTTGGCATGAACTTGCTTTTGTTCCTTGTTTGGTGTGCTGTCTTGCTGAGCACTCTCTTTCTTCACTGACTTTGCATTGTCTGAGGAGTGCAACTGAATTCGACCCAACCAGCATTTACTGAGTAAAGGGACAGAACTGCTCTCTCTGGTGTGCAGTGTTGACTCATCATTTCAGAGCTGTGTGGTGCGGATGTATTTACCTATCTTGTGTTCTGGTTTGCTCTTCCATATGAATACAAGAGAAGAAGAAGAATAACAGATAACAACAGTACCAGGAGGAAAACAAGGGAGCCTAATGATTCAGCACATCTTCCCTGGTGGGGGTTGTTAGGATCTGGCAACAGGGGTTCTGTCTGGCCTGGTCCAGATTCCAGGGATGTTTCACACTACAGAGGATAGGGAAGGTAGTGAAGATTGGGACGGAAATGACAATGTGCGAATGTGTGGAAAACATGGATTACCATGACATGGTCAAGGTACCTGTTACAGAAAGAGGCAGAGTTAGAAGACAAGTCCATTACCAATGGAAAACAGGCAAGTTGAGGCTCCACAGCTGAGAAAGGACTAGTTGGAGCCACTGGTCATGCTGCTGACAGCTTTGCATACAGCTGTGTTCAATAACCCTGGAGACTATGGCTTTCGATGCCTTTGTCAGGAGCCAGCTACAGTGATCACCTGCACCACATGGAGTCAGGGTGCTAAACTCTTAGCTGGAGAAAGTCACATACTCACAGAAACTTTCATTTTCCTTTCACATTGATGGGCCAATTTCTACACCCTGGGGACACATTTCATTTACAAGGTTCTGAACATTTTAAGGCCTGTTATGAGGCATGAGGAAACTGAGTCCTTGAATCTACGAGCTGTTCCTTAGCTGAGATACATTGTACCAACAAATGACAAGAATGGTACATTTTTATCTCTCCTTGAATAAACCATGAAACAAACTCCTGAAATATAAAAGGGGTGGGAAATTTGCACAATGGCTTTGTTTGTTCATAGAAACAGGGTAAGAATCTCATTTTACCTGGTAAAGATAAAATGTGCTATTTATTAGTACCAGCAGTACTAATTTTAGATTATGGGCATTTGACTACATCTTTTTAAAAAGTACAAATAGGAGATAAGAAAGTGCAATTCAAAATCACTGCTGACATGTTCCATACAGGAAACTGGGTGGACTGGGGCCGTGCAAATAGACATGAGGGGTCCCCACAATCCTCCTCAAGTATGAATGTCAAACAACTCTAACTTTGCTCGCAGTCCCACTGTTTCCGAAGGCGATTCCAGATTACGTAAGGCAGTGAGCTTCATTCAGAACTCTATGTTATCACAAAATCAAGTACAATCTCCATGCAGTGGCTGGAGTGCGGGACACATTAGGAGTGATTAGCTGTTCATGAATCCATAATCACACCTGCAAATGAGGAGGGAATCTATAGAAATAGGAAACATTTTTCAAAGCCATGAATATGCATGCAGCATGCACTTCCCAAAATATCATAATAAAAATAGTTTGTAAGCTTTCAAGATCGGGCAAACTGCTTTTATGTTCCAGATGTTGGAACCCAGCCATTTTGACACAAACCGAAGTTCAGTGTTTAGAGGTCAGTGGTACCCACCATCTTCGTTTTGGAATACTTTATCTTAGACGTGCTGGAGAAACCCTGGGTAACTATTTAGCCTTGAGGGCCTGTGTTAATGGAAAGTAAGAGTGGAGAGCTGGTAAAAAGAAATAGGGGTGGGGGGCAGGGAAGAAAAGAGGAAAAGAGAGATAGCAGAAGGGAAGGGATTAGGAAGGAAAGGATGGAGGGAGAGAAGAAGGAACTGAGGGAAGATGGAAGGAAAGAGAGGATATAAACAGAGGCAGGAGGGATGAATGGGCAGGCTGAGGGAGGACAGATGGAAGCAGGAAGGAAGAGTGAGTGGATGGAGCACATGTTAGGCTGCGCCTGGAGTTTCCTCATTGTGGCTGTGTGTTTATTTTTTTTTAATTTGAGAAAGCATACCTATGAATTGATTTAAAATAATCATTCAAATCCCCATCAGTCTTTTATTCTTAAATACAATTGCAGATCTGTATCAGTGAGATCCTCCATTGAGAGTGGTAGATGTATAGTGTCTTTGTAGTGCCAAGACCCAAGTCAGATACAGATTAGTGGTATTGCCATCTCTCAGAGTCCATGGCTTAGGGATTCTTGGAGACCAGTAGCAATTTCCAGAGCCTCCACAATCTACTCGTAAGAGTGCCTGATAGCGCCACCGCTTCTTGATAAACAGTAACCAACAATTAAAGGTGTGTAAAATCTTGGGATTTTCCCAGAGATGAGCAGGAAGGCAATAGTTAAGACAGCAGAGACATCGACAAGTTAATTTTATCATTGCTAATCACATTGATTTCTTCCTCTTCCTAGATTTAAGGCTCACATTTCCAGCTTCTTTGTGTGTCATGCATCCATTCCATTTATACTCGCTAGTGCTACAAATCTCTGGGGCACAGTGGTCATGATGATGTCTGAGTTGCATGCTGCTTTCTGGGACACGGATTAACCCAATAAAGAGACGCCAAAGGGAAGGCTTTCACTGGCTTCATTAAAAGCCGTCTCATTACAATCTACACTTTGCATTGTAATACATCACCTTGCTACCAAGAAGAACATACTAATTAAAACATCAGGAACTATTTTACTACTTTAACAAGTTGGCTGCTTTCTAAAGTAGATCTTCTCTCTTTCTCTCTCTTCTTCTTCTCTCTCTCTTCTCTCTCTCTCTCTCTCTCTTTCTCTCTCTTTGGTGTGTGTGTGTTTGTGTGTGTGTGTGTGTGTGTGTGTGTTTGTGTGTGTGTGTGTGTGTGTGTGCGCGCGCGTGTCTACACACCTTCATTTTGCTTTGTCTAATTGTTTTAGTGATAGAAACTTGGGTAAGGATGGAATGTAATTCAAACTCTGTAATGCTGAAATGTTGGGTGAACCTTCTCAAAATGGCATCATAAGTGAGGAGGGTGGCAAATCAGTTAGTTTTAGTTTGGCAAAAACTTAGATGTGTCTGGAAAAGGGACTGTCTCCACCAGGTTACCCTATGGAAAAGTCGGGTGGGCACTTTCTCGATTGGTGATTGATACGGGACAGCTTTATATGTGCAGTGTCATCCATGGCTGATGGTTCTGGCAAGTATAAGAAAGCATACTAGGCAAGCCACTGGGAGCAAGCCAGGAAACTAACAGTCCTTCATGGTTGGGCTCTGCCTCATTCTTGCCGCTAGGGGCCTGCCTTGAGCTCGTCCCTGACTTTCCTGCAGAAAATTAGTAAGATGAAAGAAACCCTATCACCCAGGTTGCTTTTAGTTGTGTTCTTTAGCAAAGCAAGAGGAAGAAAACCAGGAGTGATGAAAAGCAATTGAAGGCACACATCACTGAAGACCTACTCTGGACTATTTGCTTCATGCAAGGATGTGCTGCGTGAACTCTCCAGTGATGTAGCCAAGGGGAGCTTTGCGCTTTATGACACAGTGTATAAGTTAGTTACCTTGTGGGTGCGGATGACACGGAGGCAGTCCTTTCTCAGAGAAAAGCACCTCATGGACCAAGGTAGATTTTATGAAGCCTCATGCATGCATGTCATGGGCTTTGACTTACTTACTTACATCCCAGTAACTCTTTGCTGTAGTGACTCTTCCCTCACATTTGTCTGTTTTTTTTCCTTCACTCTAAATACTCCTCCATGATATCTTTTCAAATATTGCTTTTCCTCCAAGTATAGATTTCATATATGCCTTATTTCACTTAGCATGACAATCTCTGTTTCTACCCATTTTCCTGATGTCGGTTCTTCATGGCTGAATTGTGCTTCTAAGTCAAGCCTCTTCTATCTGTTCATTTTTAACAACATCAAGTTGGTCCCATCATTGCCTGTTGTAGAAAGTGCTGTACTATACAGGGCTGTGCAGGTGTCTCATCCCTGGGCTGACATAGATACCTTCAGGGTGTAAACTTCTACTGTTACATCTTGAATGCAGTGCATTCAGCACCAGTAGCCATATGGAAAGGAAAATCAAACTGCTCTGAGGGTTAAAATTGTTACCATGAAGAAATAAAACAAATAAACAAGCAAACAAACAAGAAAGTGCTTTGAGGATGTCGTCAAAGGTGGCAATGTAAACTTATCCTGCCGATGGGGAAGTCTCACAGAACTAAAAGTAGTTAACTTTTATTTGCTAAAAGATGTGCAATGTCCTAAGTAAAGAAACACGTGATCACTTGTACTTTGTACAGCAGCTTCCTGTAGAGGCGAGGGTAGGACAGAGCACAGTTTGAAGAGAGAAGAGTAAATGTTTCCATGAAGATCTTTGTGCCGTATGTAGAAGAACCAAATGCCATCTTCCGATCAAGGAGAGTGCAGCACAGCTTTAACACCAAGCCACACATGTCTCCTTAGCAATGAGCTCCATTGTCAGGTGAGAATGGGGTAGGCGATCTTCAGCTATGCAGAGCTTTGAGTCACAGACACAGACCTTATGAACAGATGTGTCCTCTGATCTCATGGCTCTTGTCTCTGCCCTTTCAATGGCACCCTCACAACCACAGCTCAGGCCTTCTGCACATGTTCCGAGACCACCTAACATAGAAGGAAGGTAGATTCTAGTACAGTGTTAGACATAACTGGTCCTGTCTAGAACTGGCTGTCCCTGCTGCTGACACCTGGGAGCTGAGAAATCAGTGGCAAAAAGTAACTTGATTGCTTACAACCTGTGGAAAAGAGATGGCTGGGCTGTGAATCCAATTTTCTGAGGGGCATCTATGAAAAACTAATGTCTACTCTCCTGATGAACCTGGGGAAACACAAAAGCAAGACGAGAACTTTTCCCCTGGATTTCTGAAGTTTAACAATGCGCAGTGGAGCCCTCAGGTTGGACGTCATGAGCTATTGTGCACTATGGAGAGGAGCATGTTTCTAGCACTCACATCTGACTGCTAAGCTCACGGATGAGTGACTTTCACAGACCCCGTGTTTCCCCAGGATGATAGACACGGCCTGCAAAGCCGGTTTCTCTGCCTAGTCTGCCAGCAGTGTCCCAGTGATGCCTTCATTTTTATTAAGTTATGTCACCTCCTGGGCAGTGATGACTGCTTCAAATTTTTCAGTGCAGTGGCAGTTTGTACTCAGAAGAGTCCAAAGCCTGTTCACAGACATGTTCACAAAGGACATAGTTACATATCACCTGCTCCTTACTGTGTTATCCTGACTCAGGTCACATTGGGCCAAAACAGTCAAGTCAGGGAAAGGTCAAGATGTGCATGCTAAGGGCATCCCTGCCTCTGGCAACATACCTCAGCAAGGAACTGGTCATTTCAAGGCCAGGGTGTAAAGTAACCTGATTAGAAGCAACTTCTAGCCTTTACACCCAGGACAAGAGCCAAATAGGTTACTATTTTTCACATGTTAATGAAAAGGGTGAATCTCCAAAGGTTGATACACACACACACACACCACACACACCACACACACACAAAGTGCTGTAACCATGGATCCGTCACTTTATAAACGTCTAAGCTTCTGTCATGTGACATCATTTAAAAGTTAGTGAAAACACAAACCCTACATAACAAATTTAATCTTTCCTGACATTTTCAATATTTCCTGACTTCTGCTTATTTTGAGATATTTATTTATTCTGCAAATGTATTTGCAGTGCACCTGTTCCATGTGAGGCGTAGGAATCAGAAGTAAACTTCCTTCCTTCTTTCAAGTTCAACACAGAGAAGTTGAGCCAAGAAGAGCATGACCGCACCACTTCCGGCAGCCTTCAAGATGTTGTTACCCAACACTGACATGCTGACAATACAGGGGTAACAGTTACAGAGCTAACTGACAATCAGCAGAGTTCATTACTTATTATCTCATGCTAATAAATAGAGATGCAAGGCACAAGTCACATGTACTGGGCCCAGAATAACAGTGCAGAACTGCACATGACATCCCATTTTGACATGACTTTATTTGCTGGCCGCTCTGGTGAAAGCCTGTCTTTGGTGTAAGTTGACACAGGCTCATCTTAAGTGTGTACGCATCAGCTATGAACGGCCAAACATAACAGTGGAGAAAGCTAACCTACCATCCTTCAAGTTTAACCTGCTGACATCTGCCAATAACACATCATTAATCCAGTTAATACGGTGTGACTGCTTTCTTCTCTTCTTCTTTTTTTTTTAAAGTAGAAATAATATAGAGATTGATTGATTGCTTTAAAATGAATGAAAGCAATGGAGAAACCAGTGCAAACTCAACTTGTAACACAGCAGAGCAATTTAAATCATGAATTCACTTCAGCTGTGCTTCTTCTTAAGCGTGCTGAGAATAGGATTTGGATGAGAAGGTTTCAGGTAGTCAGTATTTCCAGAGGGTGAAAACACATGAGAATTTTATGTTATTTATTTCTGTGTTCACAGTTATAATAACAAACTGCACACTAATGTTTTCTACAAGTAATAAATTAGAGAAGCTATACATGAACATTTATTACTCATAGTTCGATCATTAAAATCCTCAAAGTCAGAAGGAAGAATGGTAAATTGTATGCCTGCATGAAATTCTCAATAAATGAGATACTTATTAAAATGTACACTCAGGACCATGTAGTAATTTGCACAAGAAACAACAGTCAAACAACTTCTCTTTCCTAAAATCTCAGTGTGTTGCCAAGTGAAGGTCTCCGTGCTTTACAAGTGTGTATCCTGACATTTCTTGGGACTTTATAGGAAAGTTACCATTATCATCTTACTGAGAAGGTAAAACGTAGCAGAGACTGGGTGCTATAGCCAGTGAGCCACGGATGTGCTTTGTTGGCCTTGATCTTAATGTTAATGCCCCTGCAGACAGAGCCATGTGAGACAGTGCTGTTTCTCCATACTGCTCTGACTCCCAGGAGTATAAACCTGCAGCAGCTGCCTGGTTCCCATTTGTAACTTCTGTGTGCTGTGTTTGCATGTCAAGACAGCCAACCCCGTGACACCAAGACACCCACTCAATGCAATGTGTCCGTAAGCCTAACATTCTGGAATAGCGCTGATACAGAGAACAAGTCTGAAAGGATCATCTTGAGAACTTTTTAAATAAGCAGAACTCCAGTCTGACTTGACTTCATTCAATCATTCTAATTAAATCTGGACTCAGATTACTTATTCTTTTTTTAAAAATTTAATTGAATTATGATAAATTTATGTTCTGTTGGCTATTCTAAGTGTCTCAAAACAGCTCCTGTATTTTTAGTGAGAGAGCAGAGTGGTCACACCAGCTAACAGCTGGGCCACAGCCCTCTTCCTATCGCTCTGACCTTGTCCTCTGGGTTTTAGACGGTTGTCTTTATTGTTTGACCACTGCAGCTTTCCTTATTTTGTTAGATGCCAAGCCTTAAGGTTTGTATTTCTAAAACTTTTCTTTTATCTATTGAAAATGTGAGCATTTTATATTTTAATAATTAAATATGTATTATAAATGTAAATGATGAATATTGCACTCATATTTTAAAAACTATTATGTAATTATTTTATGTTAAAAATACAAGTACATTTTTACTAAGCACAGCTCCATCTAGATTATTTTTAACATAAAACCGACACAAATCAAACATTAATAATCATCTAATTTTAGTTATTCGTGTTCAAATATCTTCACTTAAATTTACACTCATATTTACATTTACTGTTTAACTATTTTTATTATCTCATATATAATTATGTATAATTTGCATAGCTAATATGTAATTTTCCTCCTTTAGTTCTCAGCTACTCATGACTCCTAACTTAAATTGTATCATAAATACTCTTATTTTATCTTTACAAATTCCAGATTATTTCAGATTTAATTTATTGGGAATATTTATGTCTATTAATATTTACCAGTTTTTAAAATGCCAAGCATTTACTAAAATTCATAAATAATTCTAATTTTTTCCTGGTTTAGGCAGCTTAAAAGCCTAGCAATGCAGTTTTAATGAAAAATATTTTAAATATTTTAGGACAGCCAAGAGTATTAGTCTTTGAGAAAATAAAATTTTGACAATTGACCACATGTATTCACAAATACGTTTACAACTAACTAGCTATATCATTGTTAAGAGAATGTTCTGTTCAAGGCAGCTGGGTTCTTTATTTCTGTTTGTTATTTGAGACAGGGTCTCCCTTGTGGCCTGAAACTCAGATTTCCTCCTGCCTTTGCTTTCCTACAGCTGGATTAAAGGCAAGTCCAGTTGGAGACACACTTTGGCCAGCAGTGGCCTCTCAGGGCCTCCCAGCAGGGAAACGGATGCACTCACCCACTGAATGCCATTGTTCTCTAGTGCCTTGGTGTAAGACCCCATGGTGTCCTTACTCTTGCAATCTACAAAGCCAGTCCTTGCTGCTGCTGCAAACTTTTGCCACAACTTGAGGGTTTGTTCCCTCTAGAATGGATGCTGTGGCCTCGGTGTGCAGCCTTTCCTGTGGGACCTGGAGCACCATGTCCCTTAGGGGCTGTTCCAAGCAGAGGCACTCCTTAGGTGAATTCAGAGCTCAAACCTTTCATGGGTCTCATTCTCAGGAAGGTTCTTTCTTTCTTTTTTAAATTAATTTATTCAGATTACATCTCAGTTGTTATGCCCTTACTTGTCTCCTCCCGTTCCTCCCTCCCTCCATCTTTCACCCTATTCCCCTACCCTAGGTCTGTGACAGAAGGGGACCTCTTCCCCCACCATAGAGTCACAGCCTATCAAGTCTCATTTGGTAGCCTTCCTATTCTTTCTCTGAGTGCCACCAGGCCTCTCCACCATGGGGAGGTGGTCAAATATGGGGCACCAGAGTTCATGTCAGAGTCAGTCCCGGCATTCCATACAGCTGTGGAGAATGTCCTGTCCATTGGCTAGATCTGAGTTGGGGTTTGATGTTTACTGCATGTATTGTCCTTGGTTGGTGCAGTAGTTTGAGCAGACCCCACCCCGGGTCCAGATCCACCCAACATGATGTTCTTCTTGCAGGTTTCTAGGGCTCTCTGGCTCCTTTTATTTCCCCATCTCCTATACTTCTATCATCTAGAGTCCCAGTAGGAGGTCCCTGCATCTATCTCAATCTCCTGGTAAGTGAAGACTTTCATGGGGCGTGCCTTTTGGGCTAGTGTTCGATTATAAGTGAGTATATACCATGTGAGGTGCTTTCACCTGAAGACCAAGGTGTCCTGTTTCTCCTTAATTGTGCTAATTACCTTTGATTCCCTCCAGAGTCCTGGCCTTGGGATGAGCAGGCTTCCTTCAGAATGTGTCCTCTCCTTCATTTAAACCACTCTGGGAATAACCTCACAGACACACTGCCCAGAGGACAAGTTTGCTTTATGATTAGAAATTGAGTCAAGTTCACAAGGACAGTCGACCTCCACATTAGATGTGCAGTTCCAGTTATCAAGGTCAACATGCTAAAAACCAATACTCATAACATAATAATGTGATGGAATTATAAAGACTAGATTGAAGAAAGCCAGTGACTATTATTAACAGGGCTTATGCTTAATATTTGATAATCTATGTGGTGCTATCTTTACTCTTTGAGCATGGAAAATATGAAAACCTTTAGGATAAATTTAGTCAAATAATTTAAATATCCAGTGCTCATAAATAACTGATCAGTTATATGATGTTTGTTTTCTGAAAACAAAAAGAAAATTTAATACTCAGGTGTTGCTAATTAGAAATGCTTTTTATTTATTTATTTATTTTTTCATTTTATGTGACTCGGGGAACTTTATTTTAGGAATGCCTTTTTAAAGGCATGCATTGTCTAAAATAGCAAAGCTTAAACTTCTACATGGGAAGTTACAGCAGCTTATTTGCATATTGGCCACTGAATGTTTCTCTAGTTTTGCTCTATTGTAGAATCCTAGCAGTGGTTTGGTGGTACTGACATGCACCGGTTCTGGCTACAAGAGCTGCCTCACCCTCACTAATGGCCCTGTCACTTGAGACTAGAGCAGTATTTTTCCTTTCTCCTTTCTTTTTCTGAGAACTGGCACCTCCATGCTAAAAGAATGTTACCAAACCACACATCTTTTTTTAATTCTCCAATGTCCTGAAATTCATATCTAGCAGTTGAGCTTTTAAGATGTGAATGTGGTACTGCCAGCGCTCTCTTGGTAATAAACTGATAATATTTAAATGAAATAATCATTAACTGTTGCAAACTAGGAGGACAGGTCCTTGCACGGTGCCGGGAAGACAGGTTCACGTGCTCTGAGAAACTCAGCTGCCATCCAGGCCTGGTTCCAGTGCCTCCCGTCAGTCTCTGCTGCACATGTTTATGAGCTGCTGGAGCAAGAGGAGGGGTCTGTCCTGCAGAACTAGGTCTCATGATTGAATAGGACCTGTCCTAGACCCACTGGCCAGCCCTCCAGCATGGAGCCACTGTGGGGCGCTCCCCATAGCCGCTGCTCTGAGACAGAGAGCGCTGGGCAGCGGTGCTGCCTACAGGCACAAAGCTTGAGTGTCTGAACCTCTGGGTAGCTAACAGGGGGCAGCCTGGAGCTCCCATGGAACATGCACTGAGATGCCCTGCATTGCCACAAGATGACCCTGATTCTAGGAAACCGCAGAATATCTGAAGGGACACTCAGCAATGGTCCAGTATTCATAGTGTGTCAGAAACCAGAAAACTGGAACCGGACCAAGGACTCGTTGCAATGAATATTTGCTTGTAAAGCCTTTGAGCAACAACAAACAACAACAACAACCTACTACTACTACTACTGTGTGATCTACTGAAGTTTCTAATGTCACCATGAGAAACCAATCTGAGGGGGAGAGATGGGAAAGGGAAAGGAATGGAGCAGTGAGTGAGCGATGGACATAAGGGGACCTGGAGACACGATGGCAGTGAGAGGTGAGAGAGGGCTGCAGTGGGCTGGGCCTGCAGTTGCTGAGTAGGGCCTACAGGATGATTTGCAGCTCAGGTGCAGCCCTGAGCATGCTTCCTAGATGCATGACTGCCCAGGTTCTGAGTGGTCCATTTTTTTGGACTGGACCTCCTAGAAAGCCCTCTTTGGTTCTTGCCCCTGGAAGCCACATTGGTATCCATAATTGGCTACCCAGGCCATGTTGAAGCCAGAAATTCTAATGGATGTCGTGGTCCTACAGCATGTGGGAACCATGTTGATCTCCCTGGCTTGAGTCACCTTCAAGAGCCATATGGATGTCTTGGTCTGTGCAGCTGCCTGAGGCCATCCTGATGTCTGTAAGAGGCCATGCTTCCTCCAGGGGCCATGTTGATGTGAGTGGCCTGTGCGGACACCTGAGGTCGTGGTGCTGTCACCAAGGACCACATCTGGGTCTGTGGTCCTATGTCTGCTACGGTCTGTGATGATATCTGTGCTCCTTGTTACCACTGAGGCTGAGCAGATGTCTGTGGTCTGTGCTGCAGCCCGAAGCCTGTGTTGATGGCCATGGGCTATGCTGCCACAGCTGGGGGACAGGCATATTGATGGAGTGACCTGCTCTGCCACCTGAGGCACTGGTGATGGTCTTGGCCTGTGGTGTGATGGTGTCCATGGCCCATGCAGCAGCAGAGGGCCTTGTAGGTGTCCGTGGTCTGTACTGCCACCAGAGGCAATGGTAAGTTCATGATCCATAATCCCTCCCACAGACTGTAAAGAGCAAGGAAGCTACCCTCTGCATACTGAAACATGTAAAGTACTGAAAGAAGAATGAGTTAACAAAAAAAGCTACATTCTTTCACCACATTTTATATGTGTAAGTGTTTATGATGTGCTAAATTCCAAACCTCTTTTTAATAGTAAACATTCCCTCAGTCTAAGTTTAATGCCTGCAGCCTCGTTTCATCAGGATGGAAATTATTATTTCACCTGGAGGATGCACACACTCAGCCCTGCCACATACACAGACACACACACACAGACACATGTGCATAGTACACACACACACATACACACACAGTTTTCAACAGACTCATCAACTAGACACCCTCAGCCATGGTTTTGCTTGGTCTAACTGCAATCTTTGATGACAATGTCGGATTTGTTCATCACACTCGTACACCTGGCTATGAAGTTTGCAGACTTCTTCAGGGTTGAAATTTCCTTTGGTTGATTTATTGGTTTTCCTCACTGCACCTCATGCTACAGAATAGAACATATACATGTTACATGTTAATATATGCATTAAATATGTTCTTCCTAACATTATAATATGTGGGACAAGAAAGACACATCTGTTTGCACACGTGTGGCTGTCTTAGTGTTTCTACTGCTGTGAAGAGACACCATGACCATGGCAGCTCTCATAAAGGACAACATTTAACTGAGGCTGGTTTACAAGGTCAGAGATTTACTCCATTATCATCATGGTGGGAAGCATGGCAGCACACGGACATGGTATTGGAGGGGCCACAAATTCTACATCTTGATCCAAAGGCAGACAGGAGGAGAATCTCTTTCATCCTGGGTGGGGGCTGAGCATAGGAGACTTCAAAACCCACCTGCCCAGTGACACACTTCCTCCAGCAAGGCCACACATACTCCAACCAGGCCACACCTCCTAATTGTGCCACACTTCCTCCAGCAAGGCCACACTTCCTCCAGCAAGGCCACACCTCCTCCAGCAAGGCCACACCTAATTGTGCCACTCCATGCAGGGCAGCATTCAAACACAAGAGTCTGTGGAGGCCAAACCTATTCAAACCCCCACATTCCCTCCCCCATAGGCTTGTAGCCATAACAATGCAACATGCATTTAACCCAACCTCAAAAGTCCTCACAGTCTATCATGGCCTCAACAATGTTTAAATATCCAAGGTTCAAAGTCTCTTCTAAGACGCATGTGATCTCTTAACTATAATTCCCCCATGAAATCATAATAAAAAAGCACCACATACTTTCAGCGCCACGGGATATGCATACCATTCTAAACACCATAGTGAGGAAACACTCAGCCAAAGCGAGACCAAACACCAGCTGGGCAAACTCCAAACTCTGCATCTCGATGTGTGATGTCCAACTCTGTTCAGCTCTGTGAATTGCGACACACCCCTTTCTCTGCTAACTGCATCACACTTCTTTCTCTTGAGCTGGCTCCACTCCCTGTTAGCCGCTTTCCTCGGCAGGTATCCCACGGGCTCTGGCATCTCTAGCATCTTGGTGTCTCCAAGGCAACTTCAACTTCACAGCTTCTTTTCCAATGTTTGGGATCTACACACGATCTTCTGGGATCCTCCAAAGGGCTTGGGTCACTTCCCCAGCTGTGCCCTCTGTAGCACTCTAGGCTCTGTCTGACTCTACTCCACTGCTATTGCAGTACTTGGTGGTCAGCCCATCTGGCATCTGCAATATATGGAACTAGGCTTCACTTTTAGCAATAGGCTTTCAGGGGCTTTCTTCAAGGTGCCAAGCCTCAGCTTCTTTGCATGACCTTTTCAGTCCTGCTCAATCAACTGCCACTGAGACTGCCTTTCCTGGCCTCTCACAGTACCAGGCGTCAGCTGCCATCCATGACTCCTTTATGTCTTCAAAACCAGTACCACCTGGAAGACTCTTGCACACTACCAAGTCCAGCTGCCAACACGATGTCTGTCTCTGGAATGCAGCTTCTTTATGCTCTCAGAAAATCCTTCCCAGGAGGTTTCATCTCAGTGATGCTGATCTCTTCTTATCACTGCTAATTTCTTAGCTCCATCTAACCAGCTAACCAGCATCAATTGTTCCAGTAACTCCTTCTAAAGCCAGAGCCACATGATCAAAGCTGCCAAGTTCTGTTTTCTGGGGCTGGAACATGGCCCCTTGTTCAATTACATCTTCACTAGCTTTCTGTTTTATCTATCACCTATTCATTTATGTCTATAATGTATTTTAATCATTATTTATCAGTCTCTCTGCCAAATATCACCAACCATTTGTCATCTATCTGCCATCTAACATGCATCAACATCATCTACTATCATGTATGTATGTATGTATGTATGTATGTATGTATGTATGTACGTACCTATCATCTATCTCTCTAGCTAACATCTATGTAATATATATCTATGTATCTATCATCTGCCTTCACTCTATCTATCATCTATGTATCTTCTACCATTCTCTCTATAGCAATCATTTATCTATCATCCATCTGTCTATCACCATCTGTCTATCCTATATCATAAATCTACTATACTAGTATTCTTGCCATGAAAATAAACTGACTTTGTGTCCATGGCAAGGCTGTTCTTATATTAAGATATAGGCACAGACATATTTTCTATGGTGGATTTATACTATGCTGTATTTGAAAGATAAAATTTACTTTTGGACCCTAATCCCGAACTTATGACTTGAATCAGCCATTCTCATGAAATTAAAAATCATATTTATATTAAATCTGCTGATGCACTGGTCTAAAATGTATTGCTTGGCATCTATAATCTTCATGTCAATTTGGCTGCTTAGATACATCTAAAGGGATGAAGACCAAGACCCACATTAATGCCAAATTAGTGTTGCTTTAAAGTTCCTTCTATTTTATGATATTTTGGTGCACTTTAAAATGAAATAGATTTGAAGAGTTTTCCTGTGTTTCTGATTGTAAGGATGGATAGCTACAGCTCTCAACAGAACTATGGTGGTGAGATAATCAGGCAATTATATATTGCTTGTGTTCATGTATTTCCATGTTCCTCACGAGGGTTGCCTCTGAAAAATAGGCAGTTAATGAAATTCTTAGCTCAGGCTACAATGACTTCTTTGACAGAGTGAAGCTGTGAGGGAGATGTAAGCATAGCCATTGTAAGCTAGTCATGATTAACAATGGTGTCTGATGAATACATAGTAGCTTTTTGCTGTACCGATGGTGGGTGATAACACACTGGGGCTGTTGTCGAATGCTTCCGAATAAATTAGATGAATGAATTCCTTGTTAAGAATTCTGAAATACAAATGATATTGAAAAAATATATATATATATATATATGTCTAGAGGCCAAAAATATTCTAGTTATTCAAATCCACAGCTAATGGGATATTCTAACAACAGTACATTTCTAGGTGAGCATGTGAATTTTGGACCAAATGTATTACTTTTTTTCTTTCTAGGCATCAGGCAGATATTTTGTCCTGATAGATTTCTGTCATAAACAACACAAACTACAACAATATCTGGGAATAAATTTAAAAGGTCAGTCACACGAGCCTACATATTTCCTTCTATTTTTTTAACTTTCTTAAGTTAGCAAAAGGAGTAGTGAAATTGTTTCTTTCTTGACATTCCACTCTAACTCATTTGTCTCAGCATGGGCCTCTCCATACCCTAAGCCCTCCTCCTCTTACTGGCCTCCCTGCCTCCATAGCTCCTGTCTGCTATGTAGCTGTGTCTGCCTGTACACAAGTAGCACCATCTATCTTTTTCCTTGAGTTATTTATCTTCTGGTGCTGTGATAAAACACGTGACCAGAAGAAAGCTTTACTTTATATGATGGTTTTAGTGGGATGGAGCCAACAATGGTAGGCAGCCGGATAAGGTGACCAAGATGTAGAGCAGGAAGTGAACAGGCTGCAAACCCTGACAACCCACCCCTAACGATGTGCCTCCTGTCTCCAACCTCAGTGATGAAATAAAGAGCACTGAGAGGCAAGGGTGCAAATTCCTGAGCCTATGAAGCTTGTTTCCACCTCACCTCCTCCCCTTAAGTAAGCTGTCTTCTTTACTCCTGGAGGCCCTGAGACCATGTGTCCTGACACATGGACATGCACACATAAACACGCACTTAATGTGTGCATTGTGTTCTTTCTGAATCCAGATAAACTCCCTTAACATAGTGAATCTACGTTCCTCACATGTTACTGTAAATTTAGTGATTGCATTTTTTCTTTGCAGATGTACACATTTCCATTTTGGATATACCAGTTCCTTTATCCCCTGATAGACATCAGACTTTTGTTGAAATATTTACTAACTTCCATCGAGCTTTTCAGTGGCCTGCCTAGTTCCTCCATAAATGAGACAGAGATCTATTGATTCACTTAAACATGCTGTGAGGACAGGAACTGGGCAGGTACTTGTTAAATTAATTATCTAAGCTAGTCTGGCTACCTTACAACCACACATCCCAAGTAACTTGCTGCTATGAGTCCTGTCTGGGCTCGATCTGCTTCATCAGGCAACATCCTTTCTCTCCATCTTCTTTCCTCTCCTTCCTCTCCTCCAACCTGTGGCTTCTCTGAGTCCCCAAGCCTGTGAACCAAAGCTCTGCTCATGTCTCTACTTCCCAGTTACAAGTTGTCCAGGGTTTTTAAATTAACCAATCAGAGATAATTGGGGAGCAAAGTTTATACGCCATCATTCAGTGTACATGAGAAAGCACTTGTCCTGACTGCAACTAGATCTTGGGGTGCAGAATTTAACATCTGAAGGAACAGAGCACCAGACCAATTCCCAACATTTCTCCCTTTTTGTCTCAGTAAAAAGGCTCTTTCTTTTACAGTAGTAAACTCCATATAGTAAGAACAGCTATGAAGCTATCATGTAATAATTACATTTACAGTGTCCAGTCCATTTATACTTGGAAACTTAGGACAAAGTACACTACCATCTATCCTATCTTGGTGAGTTCAGAGTATTGTAACCAAATCACTTTCTATCATAGCATGCATTTAATAACCTAAAAATTCTACTTAGACCTAAAAATTCTCTTTTAAAACATTTTTATTCTAAACAACTTAAGTTTAATTGTAAGAATATAACTATCTACTCTTCAACACCATCAGAGACCTAAGGAGGAATATTGTCTGTTGTAGGAAATGCAAAGAAAGCAGATTCCAAAAATATAGAAATGACAGAGGCTTTGGCTACCTGGACAGTCACCAAAATTTGCACCAAATTTTGGACCATTATCTTTAGCCTTCTGGCCAAGAACAACTGATAGAATTGTGTGTGGTGTGTGTGTGTGGTGTGTGTGTGTGTGTGTGGTGTGTGTTGTGATGCAGGAAATATATCCTTGCAAAGCTTGGAAGTTGATTTCTCTGCATCTAGTTAGTGCATTTTAGACAGCGTATTATCAGCAGTTGAAGCAAGGAATCACGTGATAATTTTACTTGTAGCCTTTTCAGAAGCCTCCAGACTAGTTTCCCACTGTGGCCACACAGCTAACATTTCACCAGCAGTGAACAAGATCTCCCCCGCCCAACCCCTCATCAGCGTTTGCTGCCCTCTGCTTTCTTGACTGGAGTCTATCTGAAGTGAGATGGATGGACATTCAAGGGTGTGGGAACAAAATAATGAGAAACAGCGACAGTACCACCCACAACCTGGGAAGACTTGGTACCCACAAGTAGACCGAAACCAGGTCTTTATCCCTAACTCAGCTCTAAAGTCAGCTCACAATGATTGAAGACCAAGTGCAAGACATGAAATTTTGAAACATTTTAAAGAAACAAGCACAGGTAATAGTCCTCTCAAAGCCAGATGGTGGTGGTGCATGCCTTTAATCCCAGCACTTGGGAGGCAGAGGCAGGTGGATCTCTGTGAGTTCAAGGATAGCCTAGTCTGCAAAGTGAGTCACAGGACAGCCAAGGCTACACAGGGAAACCTTGTATTGAAAAACCAAAACCAAATTACACACACACACACACACACACACACACACACACACACACACACACACCAAAACACAAGAAATGCGATCACATGACATAAAATCCTTTAGCACAGACAAGGGAGCTACAATGAGAGACGAGACAGCCCATGGACCAGGAGGAAAGTCATTGCAACTACTCACCTGGCCACAGGTTGAGATCTGGAATCTACACAGAATTGCAGAGTTTAACCATCAGAAAAGAAAGACCACCAGTCCCAACTAGGTTGATGACCAAGCAGACACTCTCAAGAGAAGAAGCCCTAAATGATACTTGTAACCAATAAATCTTTACAAGGAGTGTGCAACCCCCTAGCTGTAAGGAGATGCAGATTAAATATGGATTTTTTTCATTTTTAAGCTGATGACTGACTCTCCATCTGTGAACACTCCTTGCACAGATCAGATATGTAGTACATCTTGCTGTTTCCCAACAAGCAAAACAGGAGACATGCTTTTTGCTGGGGCTTCAGAGACCCAAAGAAACTCCATGGACATTTGTCCATAAGGAAAATAATTAAGGACTTTCACAATCTGATTGATATGAAGAAGGTTGCTGTGGTAAGGCATCATTATAAACATGAGCATCTTGCACTCTGCCTTAGGAATACCAATGAGCACGAAATCACTCTTTACAATATCTTAGCAGGGAAAAACAACCTGCCAGGAAAAGGCGCATACCCACAGACTGTGCAATAGGCTTCTATAATGCACACTGATCAGGGTTCAAACCTTCAACAACACAGGGTTTCCCTGAATCATACTTTTTTTTTTTTTTTTTTTTTTTTTTGGTTTCTTCATAGGTTGCCACCCTTGAAGTAGTCACTTAACCTCCTTATAGTCAGTTGACTCTCCTCCCCTGGAATTCCTCCCCATGCAAGTGAAGTGCTCCCCTCACCTTGGCCCCAGCCAATGGTGTACACTTACCCCCAAAACCCCTACCCACTTCCCCAAGGTTTATATAGTCCCTTTGCCCCACTCCCCAGTAACAGAGAGTTGTTTCCCTGCTAACTGTGTCCGCAGAAGGGAGAAGGGTATCTCCTGCACTCTCTCATCTTAATCCCACCCCAGCTAAGCTTCACTCTCTCCAGTTCAGCCCAGTGCATGATGGTCCCTGGATACCCAGAGGCAGAGGGAAAGTGGACCCGGGAAAGCATTTTTTTTTTTTTTTTACTAAGGGCTTCAATTTTGATTACACTTTTTTGAGAACTGATCATAGTAACACAAGCAACTTCTCTCATGGAAATGGTACTAAAATTCAAAATTTAGCAATAAACGGTTATAATTTACAATGTTACAATTAAGAAGGAATGAAGACA